>NW_027130674.1:0-17473 GCF_026122565.2 Emydura macquarii macquarii
GGAGAAAGTAACCTGGCATTCACTTGGGGAAACGCCACAAACAGGATTCACAGTCATAAAATCATGAGCAAAGAAACACGCACCCCAGAGTACTTTGGGCAGTTTCCTTTGCCTCAGGTTCTTAAATCCAGCATCCAGAAGTTCCTTTAATGTGCCCGTCCGTTCACAGCACCCCCTTACAGTGGCTGTCCTTAGTCAGTGCGGACCCAGAGTTCAGAGGTATAACTGCAGAGTTCACCTCCCACCCTGGTTGGGGGAGGTGGGGAGAGAAGGCCCTTTGCTCGCTCCACTGTCTGGCTGCTCCGCCAGCCACTGCCACTCTGCTGGCCGCCCTGCCAGCTGTCACCGATGCACACCCATCCCCTTCTGCTGCCACCTGCTCCTCTACTGTGACCTCTGCGAGTCATTCTCTTTAGGTTCCTCCCAGCTCTTGGATTTGTCAGCTCTCAGTGATTTTCAGCTGAGCTGTGAAATTGACAAGGCTGCTTCACACCTGGCAAGGAATGGGCAGAGAAGCCATCCAGGGCTTCTTCCCTGCCGGGAGCCAGGGGCCCAGCTGCCCATGGCTTCTCCTGTCCTGGCTCGCAGCCGGGAGCTGGGGTCCAGCCATCTGCAGCTTTTTGCGCTGCTCCCAGCTGGTTTTCTTGTCAATTTCAGGACTCTGCTGCATCCCCCTGTCTATGTGGACATAAGCATTACACCTCTCATTGAGGTGGTTTTATTCTGTCGGCGTATTAAGGGAGTTACATCAGTAGGAGGAGCATTTGATGTGTACACCTCCACAGTTTTGTCGACAAAAGCTGACCTTTGTTGACAAAACTCTCTAGCGTAGATCAGCCCTTAGGCAGAGCCCAGACCTCCTGGCAGGGATACCTGTCCCCACCCCCTCCACCTTTCATAGGAGTCTGACATCCGAGCCCCCTGCTTACTAGTTCAGTTCAGTTGAGGGTGACCCCCTCAATCAGGACAGGCTGAGCACAGTTCTGCTGCCTTTTACTTATACAACAAAAATAATGACATTTCACTACCCTTGCATTCAAATGTAACATTTTTTATTAAAGCTAATGTTATAAAATGATCAAATACAGAGTTTTTGAAGGAAATCGTTTCTGTACATCTGGGAATAATGCATAGATTATCCAAAAGGTACAAGGTTTGGTTTGAAAGTCATACAATACAAAGAGTACATAAACTGCAATATCCCAGATTAAGGGTTATCAGTTTAGGGATACAGCTGAGAGATGAGCATTCAAACATTCATGTACATCACTCGATTAGTGATTAGGTCGGTTAGTGGAAAGCAAGTATAACGATGAGTGTTGATTGTCCCTCATTGAATGATAGGTTCAGGATAGGTAGAGTAAATTGTAACCCAAAACCAGCCAAAATTGATCATGCTGGCAAAGCAGGTCGGTCTGCTGCTCACCTAGGCAGAGTAGGTGTGTGCAAACATGGTCTGTTTCTGAGGTCTTTTTCCCCAGTGTGTCATTAGATGTCAGGAAGAGCTCATTCAGACTTGCTTACGTTGGCAAATGTTGATCTAGTCTTATTGCCCAGAGGTTTTTTCCCTGAACTAGCCACTGCTGCACCCAGAGTTGACCAAGCCTCTCACTTCACGTCTGGCTAACTTAATGGGTACTATATAAGGTGGAGAGTGTCCCAAGCCAAACACTTGACTGTAATAGCAGTCCAAATAGCCACACTCCATAAGCAGGTAGTCCTTTCTTATACGACCCAGTTGGCCACATAGAAAACACATAAGCTAGTTCTCTTGATTATCTCCTGGGTGACTGAGGCATCAGTGCTTCCTGTGGATTGCTAGATATAGAACTATACGATAATTTCTCTCTTCATGTGTTCCCTTTGCTGATCCAGTGTTGGGATTCTCTGTCCTGGTTTACCTTAGTATGGTTCCCTTAATCTACCCCCTTGTTTGGGTGATTTGGCATCACTGACTTCCATATAGGCCTCTGTTCTCACTACAACCTCACTGGTAGAAGTTGGCCAAAACCTCTGGACCTAACTTTAGACTCCATCAGGCAAGATCTTTAGACATTATTCTGGGACTATAAGGTCCACTGCTTTATCCCTTGAGTTCATGTTGGGCTGCAAGCATTGTGTTACCATTCTAGGGTGCCTCTTCCAGGGAAAGGCTTACCCTAATCCAGAGGCAGTGTGTGTCTTGAGTCAGCCCCAGTCTATCTAGAAGGGGCTCTTCTACCATTTTTATAAAACCTCACCTGCTCATCAGACAAAGGCCAGTAGGACTCCTGAGTTTTTCCCAACAGGAAAGGGGCAATTTGAGTTGCCCAAGAGGATTCAGTCCACCCTGCTACAGCCACTACCCGCTCAAAGGTGAGCAAAAACCATCTTGGGTCATCATCTGGACCCAATTTTGATGGGCCCAGTACTGATCTGCTAGATTTCTCTTTTCTGAAAACTGTCTGAGTTCCCTGGTCAACTTTTCGAGGCACCACAGGAAATGTTCCTTTTGAGCCTGCTGAGCATATTGCTGTTGTGAACATAAGAACAGCCATACTGGGTCATACCAATGGTCCGTGTAGCTCAGTGTCTTGTCTTCCAACAGTGGACAGATGATGCTTCAGCAGATGCTTCAGAGGAAGATGCAGATGCTTCAGAGGAAGTTACCAGAACAGGGCACTTTATTGAATGATCCACCCCCTGTCATTCATGCATCAGATTAGATTATGAGTCGAAAAATAATCAGTAATGTTATTTTTTTGGATTATTTGCATAACATTTGTTCATCAATCCCTGGATGATCACCTCGGTTTTTGAGGAATATAGAATCTGGTAAGTTTTCTAGCATGATGATGAGATTGAAGGTCTATATGTCAACATGAATTATTTCTCTTCAGTTTGTAGCAGAGTCTTTCAATTAACTTCAATGGATGCTGAGTCAGACCCTTAAGCTCCTAAATGAAGTGACCAGATTTTTAAAAGTGCTCCTTATCCAGCAGCTTGCATGAACTCTGAGAACTGCTGAATGCACTCCCAAAATGCTCAACTTCAGATAGTAAAATCAAAAGAGCTTAAGACATGCTGTACTGGATAAGAATAACGGTTTCTCAACTAGGTTATCATTCCTTTTCATTTAATGAGGTGTTAAAGACTTTGACTTCAGAGAAAAAGCCATTTATCTCATGTAGGACAAATATATGTCATTCTATTCCCTTTTAAATTTACTTATCTGTTTTTAAATGTAGTGTTGTCATTATCCAACCTTTAGTAACTTTGCAACTAAAATGATGAGTATTTGAGTCTTGCTTCATTTGCTAATATTTTTATTCAACTTCCATCTGCTTATTTCGGTTATACGGAAAGTAACCATCCCAAGTGCTAGGCATTTCTATGCAAAATTAAAATCCCACATACTATATGTTTACAGACACGTGTACAGCTGCAATGAAAATAAATTGTCAAACTAAATCACAAAAAGATTGAAAATACAGGCTTCCTTCACCCAAAAGAAAACTTTCCTCTTTTATTTCTTAAGACAAGGGCAGTTATTGAAATATGCATATATTTAAGATTTGGAAGGCAGAAGACTATCAATAGCTAGACAGAGCAGCTTTAATAATTCAGAAATAATCAGATGGGGAAG
Source organism: Emydura macquarii macquarii (assembly GCF_026122565.2). NCBI lineage: Eukaryota > Metazoa > Chordata > Testudines > Chelidae > Emydura > Emydura macquarii. The sequence continues at coordinate 3,626 of NW_027130674.1, forward strand.
ATGTGATTAACACTCTCATCATTATATCTTTTGATAAGATTGAGACCAAATTTATTTTGAAGTTACCAATGTTTTACTAATTGCAGAATTTAAAAATTTGGTATCTGAGACTGCAAACTCTCATTTAAGCAAGTCTTCCCACTGCAGACAATGGGGCTCTTAGCATCAGTAAGTTTTTGCAGGGTCCAGCTTCTATTCTCCCCCAAATATACAGTATTTCTCCTGAACATCAGACTGATTATCGTAAGAACCACAATGTATCTGAAAAGGAGAGAATTCCCCGATTCAGTATCCGTGTGTCTTAAAATACTTAGCACATGCAACAACATCATTGGCATAGTCATTGTTGGTTGTGCCAATATCCATTTTATCATAGGTTTGGACGGTTCCTATTCCTGCATTGTAGGCACAAATCCCACCTGAAACAAAACACCAAAATATTAAAAACAGACTTAATAGAAAAAAAAAAAACAAATGACAATTCCAGCCAGACACGTCTTATTTTTCTCTAATGTGTTTAAAAAAATAAAATAAAGACATTTGATAGGGCATGAATTGCTTCATTACAGTGTAACTGAATGAAAGGAGGCTGCATGAACAGTTTGCATAAATCCCTGCACCCACCCACAATTGGAGGGAACTTGGGTTTTTACATAAACAAATGTCCGTAGCTTGGTGAATCTGCAGTATGCATTTAGCTAACCACATTCAAACAGAAGCCCTCATTCTTTGAACCAGTCCTACTATTAATAAAATACAAGACCTAATTACTTTGAAAATGACTGCATGGGAGAAAGTTAAAATATGACCTCACACTCCATTCTTCTCCCCTTTCTCAATCTCTGCCTCATGTTGTACTGCACAGTTTTGCAATCCCCTGAAGATCTGACCAGTTCCCAAAAAAGCACCTCCCTCCGAGACAACTACAAAGATATAGGGTGAATTTCTGGACTCATTCAAATAAACTACAAAACTCTCATTGACTTGAAAGACACCAGGACTTCACTTATGGTCAAGCAGGAGAGGCCCAAATGTCAATATGATCTAGATTTTGGGGGGATTTATAAATATTCCCCAGGCAGTGTTGGAAACACAGCACACAACATTGTGCTAAAGAATGGGACAAACCATGTGAAACTGACTGATCTAGTTTCACTGCCCAAGCTATGGGAAATCAAAAAGTAGACAAACATAATCAATGGTGGAAAAATTGTGAGATTCTTTTAAATTCTTATTATTCTAAAGTATTAATAACGTAAGAAACTTTCAACATGATTTTTGTCCTACAGTTTCCCTGAGCTCCTGGGCTAAATGCAGTCTATACTGTACCTTTCAGCTGTTGGTCCTTTGTCCATCTGGGGAACTTTTTCTGGATTCCCTTAATCATACCAATAAGGATGTCTGTCCCCTGAAGGAGATGTTCCTCACTATTCCATCGTCCAACTGGTCTATGGTAGCGTTTATCAACCTAGAAGAGCAAGAGAGAACATTACTTCTCAAAAATATGATGTATTTATACCGTTTGTCTCTCTTGACATACTCTACTTGACTTATTTCTCTAACTTTGGTTGAGAAATTAATCTATTTTGATCTTCACTGCACTTCTTGCTGTAACCCTGGTACAGACACTGAGGGCTAGTACACTGGACTGTGCTACTGAAAAAGGATTTATTTTAAAATGCATCTTCTTTTCCATTTCAGGTTGTAGTCATTCATGATATTATTTGGCTAGCACTGCTGCAGTATATCCGGCCCACTGTTCCTGGCCCAAAAGGCTTATACCATTCGGGCACGATACAACGAAGCTCTACTTCTGATCCTTAAAAGTTTTAGTCCTTAAAAGTGCAGTGCTCCCCCAGTAAACAAAGTAATATAAAAGTTCAAAAATAAAACTCCCAGTACACTTAAGTCATTGTTGGATTACCACGGTTAGGCTTGACAGAAGCAGGCTGTGCTTTAAGATGTTATGTGAATATTTTAAAAGTCTATTGTTGTCACTAAGGTCTCTGTGGCATTAGATTGTGGATAAAGTTCACCCTGTCATTGTGGGCCTGTCTGTTTTCACCTAGTCTCTTGGCGTGAGACTTTTCTCTGATCAGTGGCTGCCACTAAGAAATTGAATTTCTGGAGGTCAGCAGGGAGCCAAACTAAAATGGTGCTTGAAGGCTGAGCTCTGAGAGGACAACAAAGCTTCCATTGGCCTCCCTGCAGCTACTAAATCCCCCCACTCCCTCCCAAAAAATAAAAAAATAGGGTTGCAGAAGGTGGAGTCTTCAAAAGAAAAAAATCTGAAAATTTAAAAAGATACCTCACTAAGGTGCTTTGTGAAATAAAATCAGTACTTTTGACACCCATACCAGGGAAACCTTTAACGCTATTCTGTCATTGAAAGAATTTATAAATCTATTTTAAAAGCTACTGCTGTTATTCTCTCTAAAGTTGGAAAATACCTGATTTACACAGCCCTGGCAGGCCCACATCACTGCTGAATGATAACCATAAAGATTTTAGCAAAAAGACTAGTTAGCCCATTGCAGTCCATGCTCTCATTGTGTATAAATCCAGATCAAAATGGATTCATTAAGAATAGATAAATGTCAGACAATAATCTGAGAGTACTTGGAATCATCCATAATGCCAGATCAGCAAAAGATCACTTGACACAGAGAAAGCTTTTGATAGGATAGAGTAGAACTTTCTGTTTCAAATCCTGTCCTAGGAGGACATTGATTCCCAGTTCCTTAATCGGAAAACTGCTCTTTACACCAGTCCAGACGCAACTAAGCAAGGTTAAATGTCCCCTGTTTGAATTACACAGAGGCACTAAGGCAGGGATGTCCATTGTCTCCTTTACTTTTTGCACTGGCCATGGAGCCTTCTGCACAAAGGATGAGGGTCAATGAATCTATCACAGGAATAAAACTTGCAGGTACTCATCAGAAATGAGTTCTGTATGCAGATGGTGTAATGTTATTTTAATCTAATCCAAAGATGTCCCTAAAATTAATTTCTAAATGTAAGCAAAGTCTGAGTGGCCCTCCCCTGCTGAGCCAGCTGAAAGGGGGGGGCACTCTATTTGCATGGGCACTGTATTTGCATGAGTACAACTAGGTGCTCAGCATGATTGCATTGTATCTGAATAAGCACACCTCAGAACTCAGCATGATGGGAAATGTCAGTTTGGCTGATGTTGGGTTACAAATCACTTTAGTGTTAATTGCAGGGGCAGGGCCCCCACATGGCGGGGAAGGGTACACTTTACTGGGGCCCGGAGGCCCGGCCCAGGCTGCAACCCCCATTACCATGAGGAAAAAATGTTCATGGCTTATGAGATTGTATGTATGGGATGAGGGATTGTGGTATGTGTGTGGGAAGGGCCTGTGTTACAAGTTTGTACTGGGCCTGAAAAAACTATGCTTGAGCCCTTTGCAGGGGTAATGAAATGTTGCCGCCTTATTGTATGAACAAAGGGCAGCAGAACTGTGCTTAGCCTGTTCTGATGAAAGATTCGCTCTCATCCAAACAGAACTCAACAAAGGAGGCTTTCCCATGCCAGAGCACTGTGAAAACAACTGGGAGGGGACAGACAGATCTTCCGGTCTGGTTTGCTCAGGCTCTGACTAAGAGCTGCCCTCAGGCATGGTTTGACTACCTCTTCCCACTGCTCAAGAGATAGAGTTAATGGGATTCCTCTTGGAGTATTTTGTTTTGTTAAAATCAGGGTCAATGCTCCTGTCAGCAGCAGAGCTTCCCTGACAGGTTTCCCCATTGAAGCTGAACTCACTACTGAAATCACTAGATATTGGACCCGGCCCTTGTTGCTGCTGACTCCATCTGACAGAAGGATTACATAAAGAAATCTATGACTTTGGGAAAACATCTGGATTTGCAGTAAATTATGCCAAATCCGAAATGCTGTAAACTTGCCACTCTCTGAGAAGTCTTCCTTCCTTTCAGAAAACATTTGGGTACAAATAGGCAACAAAGGCTATAAGATACCTGGAAATTCAAATATCAAACAACCCAGAAGAACTCTATGATGTAAATGTCAAGCCATCACTTCAGCAGATGAAAAAAGATGTGAAATGCTGGATGAAAGTGTGTGATGTCTTGGTTGAGAAGAACAACCACACTCAAATGGATATCTTTCTTGTTTCAAAATCTTTCTGTCATCATTCCAGCTAAAACCCTAGCAGGAATACAGATGATGATGTTACACTTTATATGGAATAAGGAAAGATGAAGAATAAGTGCAGATATTTTGTACACACCCACTGAACAGGGTGGACTAGCTGTTCCAAAGAGTCTTTGATACTCTCAAACCAGCCGACTCAAAGCGATAGTGGAGTGGGCGCTCTAATCCAGCCAAACACTCGGTCTTTATTGGGCAAGAAAGTTGTGGCAGCGTAAACATCAGGAGGTTATCATGGATTAATTAAAAAAACTGCACACCTCCAGAAAGTATACACATGCTTGAGCAAAGGCTACTCTATGGATTTAGAATGGAACTAGAAATAAGATACATTATTTTCCCTCGCCAACAACACCCATTGTAAATAACCTAGCTCGTAATCCAAATCAGGAACCAGCGATCTTTAAAGATTGGGAGAGCCATGGAATACATAAGCTATTTAAGTAATAAGTCAGCTATTTGGTAAAAAAGCATTTCTAACCTTTTTAAAGATCAAAACTAACATTAACTGGCCCATTCTCCATAATACTAATACTTTCAAGTTAGGCATTATGTTTTCAACTTTCTAAAAAAGCTGTTTTATATAGAAAAATAACTCTAATTGAAGCAATGGCAATTGGTAATTGTGAAACAAAAAGTTATAACTAATTAAGATCAATCTTTGTAGACCGCTTTCTTAACAACAACAAAAAGTCTGTATATGACACACCGGGAAAAGGATCTGTATGAACAAATTACCTCAGAGGAATGGGGCTGGAGAGACAGACAGAGAGAAAGAAGTGTTGAAGAAATTGTATTGAAAGAGGAGATTTTTGTAGATAGGGGATAAGCTGTTTGTAGATAGGGGATAAGCTGCTTTATATAGAAAGATAACTCTAATTGAAGCAATGGCAATTGGTCAATTATGAAACAAAAAGTTATAACTTTGTAGACTGCTTTCTTAACAACAACAACAAAAAGTCTGTATGTGACACTGGGAAAAGGATCTGTATGAACAAATTACCTCAGAGGAATGGGGTTGGAGAGACAGAGAGAGAGAGAGAGAGAAGTGTTGAAGAATGTTTTGAAAGAGGAGATTTTTGTAGATAGGGGATAAGTATTGGAGAAACTATGGTGAAAGAGGAGATTTTATACATATATGGTCATTATATAGTATTGAGATACAATTTGTAACCAAATATCACAAATCATTGGATATTCATTACCAAATGATCCTTTGGGGAATCCTCCTGGGCCTTCCTAGCAGAAATGATCACACAAAAGAAAACAAAGAATTAATCTTTCACCTGCTTGGCTATTGATAGCCTCTCACTGTAGAAAGAAAAATAGTGTAGCTCTTGAGGAATAGTTCAAAAAATATTGGAGGTTGCTATGGAAAAATTAATGCATCGATTATGTCCCCAGCAAAATAGACTGAGGACAAATAGATACTTAGATGTTTAGTTACCATTTATTCAATACTCAAAGTACATTTACCTGCAACAAAAGCAGTACCGCTGTACAATTTTTTTGAATATTACTATTTGATGGACATGGCTGGGCTGTTCAATATGGGTAATCAGAAATTCCACTCAGTTTAATAAAATCACTAAAAATGACATGTCATAGGCATTTGAAGGAGGCTCACTCTGTAATATGGTAATAAAGAGAGAGAGATCTGATGACTGTAATATTGTATAATATCTCTAAACAAAAGCTCACGACTTTAACAACTGTTGTTTTGTTTCCGATATTTACACAGCAAGGATTTGTCAACCTGTCAATGCTTCCTAAATAAATAAATACTAAAAACAAGAAATGGAATTTCTGGGCGGAAGGGTAAAATATTCAGCCTCTGTAGGGGCTTCTGTCACACTGGCTGGATTGGGTGGGGGGGGCATTTATTATGTTATTTAACATCAGTGTGTCAAAATCATAATTCATATGAAATATGCCATGTCAGGTACTGTTAGAAAGGCTATAATGTGCTAAGTAAGATGATAATGTTTATGTTCATGTGTTATATAAGTTATGGATATGGTCGATATATCTGTATTTCAAATTGTGCTGTGTCTGGGCAACACCCCAGACAGGATGGCTGCACTGAAGCTGTGAAACAAACAACTGAGACCCATCCAGGTACTGGATGTATACCAGAGGGACTATACAAACCTGCAGACTCCACGGTTCTACTAGAAACCTGATATATATGGACTTTCAAATCAATTGTATTTGTCTGATTGCTTTAATCCTTTAACATTTCTCTTATAGTTTGTTTCTTTCTTTTTATTATAAACCTTTAGTTTTATTTACTAAAGGATCAACTGGCAGCATGGTATTTTGGGTAAGATCCAAACTTATATTGATCTGGTACTGTGGTTGACCCTTTGGGGTCAGGAGAAACCTTTGTGGTAAAGAGCACAGAGTTTTAAATAACTGATCTCTTTACTGGACCTAGTGGCTGATTGGGAGCCAGAGACTGAAATGCTGTAAAGGGGACTGTGCATCTTTTTATTTTGGCTTCTTGATAACCAGTGTGTGGGGAATCAGAAGCACTGTTTGTGGCTGGTTGGGAAGTCTGACTTCAGTGTCACCCACCAGTGTTGGGAGAATCTGCTCTCCTTTTGCAGCCTGCCCTGACCTTAGCATTTTCAGGTGGCTACCCTAGGCATGGATGAGTCACAGCATCTATGAACCCCCTGGAGTTAATCAATGATCAAACGGCAGCATAAGAAGCAAACTCTGTAATCCCCGGTCTGATAGATGCCAGAGCAATGTGCTGCTGCCTCAGCAATAGTTCATTTTCTAGCAATATGCCCAGTATCACTCTCAGCCTTAGCTGCCCACTATTGAGAAATGAAACTGGCTCCCTGCCAAACACTTCGATGTACAATTATTTGTAGTTTGTTACTGACCTGCATCAAACCAAATGCATTTCCATTATCGCCCCAGCCATTCAATAGGACAGTTCCAGCATGTGACTCTCGAGAGATGATACCAGCGATCACAGCTGGATCCACACATTTTTTTTTGGCAGCACTCTTAATGATGGTTTTATATCTGTTCATATTTGTTAAATCCTTCTCAGCAATCTTTTGTGAAGCAGAAACTCCTGTAGTAAGTATAAAAGTAAGGGTGTTTTCTTAATCATTTTAATGTCAATGAGAGAGTTCCTAAGCACAGAGCTCTCTTCTGCCATGTGATAGCCCTTGTGCAAGTCATGTGTGTTGTGAATTTAGCATTAAGAATTTTAACAATGTATCAAGGCAAAAAAAATTTAGACCTCAGGATGAAGGTGAATGGGCTTGCTGAGGAGGTGGACGGGGAATGTGCTTAGACATTAAAGAGAAATCAGCTGCAACCTGTCACCCTCTGCATGATGCAGGAATGATGTTGAGATGAGCTGAGAGGAGTCACACCTACTCCTCTATGGCCAGAAGGACAGGACTGTAATATGGGTCTTCTAAGTTGAGTAGTGGATTCAAAATGGTGGGATTCTTAGGGATAGATTCAGAAGACTTCTCTGGGGGGAGGGAGTGGGGAAGGGAAGACTGCAATTTGAGACAATATTTCCCAGTAGTTGCACTTTCCTCTCAGTTTCTTTTGGAGTCTCACCACCCTTTCATGATACATTAAGAAGGAATCTCAATCCTACTCAGCCTGGGACTTTGGCATTAGGTCCAAATTTGTTTGTAGAGTAAAAGAATAGGGAGATCCTTTGATTTTTACCAGCAATACCCGATAAACTGTTGATCTGATATGCCTGTAGCGGGTATAAAATGGCGAGGACTAAACGAGAGTCTGGGAGTCAGAAATTCCTCAGTACTAATGCTCGCTCTGCTGCTGAATTGCTGAGTAGCATTGGGAAATTCATTTGGGCCAAATTTTAATTAGTGACCATTAATTTTGGGTGTTTCAATCAGAGACACCTTGGGCCTGGTTTTTGAGGGGTGGTAGTATCACAGTTCCTGATGACTTTAATTAGAGGTGCTTGTGTAAGCACTTCTGGATATCAGACCCTAAGTGTCTGAAGTTGGGCACCTAAAAAAATCAGAAGCCACTTGTCAAAAAATTGGCTGTCCCTTTTCTGGGCCCAAATCATTCCTAGTGTAACTCCATTGAAGCCCGTGGAGTTACACGAAGGTTTTATTAAGTCCTCCTCTCTGTCTTAGTTTCTTCATATGTGAAATGAGAAAAATAGTTCTTAGGCATTAAGAATGTGAAGAGGTTTAATCAATTAATGCTTGTAAAGTACTTTAAAGATGTAAAGTATTATGGATCATTGTGATGACCCTGTGTGCTGAAATACAGCAGAAAACAGCAGAATTATACTCACCACAGTAGCGTAAGTCTTCCAGTTTTGCAGTTTTACAGGAAGCCCCAGTGGTATCAACGTTGTTTATGTTACCAAAGCATCCAGTCTGACTCTCAGAAGTACCTGCAATATTAATGGTGAGATTTTACAGTAAGGACCTTTTGTGAACACAAGTAAAGCTAAAAGAAATCAAAGTCATGAACCAGACTCTGCTCCACTCTCAGATGGGCTCAGTTTCATAGGGTTTTGTTTTTGTTGTTGGGCTTTTCTGAGTTCTCTTGGACAGGAGGACTTGCTAGCTAGATGTCACTGCCTCTGTGGAAGGAGAAGCCCTGTGCAAACTGACCTTTCTTTTAATTTGGCTCTAAAAGAGGCAAGACGTGAATACCTCTTGCCAGGTACCCCTCACTGAGAACACCCCATTGCCACTTCTTACAAGAGTCATCCTTGATCCTAAGAACCAAATTGGTCTGAAATAGTTTATTTATATTCCATTTGCTCTTGAACCAAACTCATTCTTTCATGTATGAAGCTGCCTGAGTCCTCTGAGGACCAGTTTTTATTTTTAGAGTCCTGGGACTCCACCTCAGTTGTTTGAACACACAAGGTATGAGATGCTCAGCCCTTCCTCCCAATGCCTATTAGCCTTTGCCCTGCATGAGACTGTGGGGAACGGGTCCTTTTGTTGGTCCTGGAGATGTTTTGACTTTTTCTTTTGGACTCTTTTAACCCCACATGCCAGATGTCCCAAAGAGGCACAGCCAGAGGGCTGTACCCCAAGTCTGGAGCCGAGGTTACAGTCATGCTGCTGTCTAGAGAAGGATGTCCAGGATGAGAGAGGTGCTCCCATCATCTCTGGGAGATGCCAGAGGTAAACCTATCGCACTCCCTATCCCCACCAAGATCTTTCCACAGTTTTGCTTTGACAGTAAGCGTAGTGAAATAGAAACAGAGCCCAGACTCACCAATGAGGGCAGCAAGGCCCAAGCTCATCAGCGTTAGTAGCATGGGGATGGTTCTTCTCAAGCACCCAAGAGAGTTTGAAAATAAATCACAGTCTGCAAAGAAATCAAAATATCTAAATGTACAGTACTGCTGAGAAGAAGTACTGTTGTCTGACACTTTTAGAAGTTAAGAATGATCGTATTATGGCCAACTGATCTGACAACGATGAGGTTCTTTTCCCCAGAAACAACTGCCAGAATTAAAACTAGGGAGTTTGCTGTCTTGTGGGGAGCCTCAGGGTGGATGACTGGGACACTCACATGGAGGACAAAGGAAAGCCTTAGATATCTGTATTAGAATAATGAACAAAGCCAGGAAAATGTCCCAACCAGAAGCAATGATTGAGCTAATACTGTATCAGCTCAATTTTTGGTATCATTCTTTACATAAGCTCTTAGAATGGCATACTCACACCCTTCTTTAAGGAAATGTTGGTAAAAGACAAAAGACCAGCTCTGTCTCTAGCATGCCACTATGTCTGATGGTCCAAGTTCCTCAATGAGCTGAAGGAAACAGTGATGGAAGAAGCCCAGAAAGACTTCTCGACCACATGGTGGCATCCCTATTATAGGGCCTGAGGATCATCTGCTCATGCTCAGTTCTCCATGCCCAAATTTAGCCTTTTCACCCACATAATATTGAGGTGTACTTATTCTTTAGGTTAACACATTGATACACGTAACTGCCATCCGAGCACATTATCATATCCGTCACTTTGGCTTAAGCAGATTTATGGTTATTACTTCCATATTCCTTGCGGTAGTATTTATTGGTCAATTCTAACTCCTACCATTGAGCAAGCTCTCCTTAGTTCCCAAAATCTAAAGGTAACCGTTAGCCATTTATCTATGCCAAAGGTTACAACCTGTTATACTTGACTATACTTCTGCCAACTCATGCTAACTTGCTTCAGCTAAATGTGTTACAGGACGCAAGCTTGTAGGTTTCTTGTGTTACAGCTGACTCTAATGAAAACAGAATATAATAAAAGCAAGGCAGTGAATATAACAAAGGCAAGCTAACCCTATGGACTACAGTACAAAGAAATTTTTGAAATGATGAGACATTTTTCTTGACTGAATTTAGAAACACTGAGAGAGAAAGGAATTCTGTATACAAGTACTGGGATTGAGACCATAACAGTAGCTCTGTCACTCTCTGACACAGCACACAATAAGGGTGTTACACTGTAGAAGACAGCCAAGATAATAAAATCAGAATCAAGATGTAATAATTCAGTTTTGTTGACATTCATAATTTGACTTTCATGGAATATTTTAATAGCTTATTTCCAAATACAAACCCTAGTTATATTTGAGCTGGACGTCTTATTACTAATAGCATTTAGTATGACCTACCTCTGCTATTTATACACTTTTATTGCATGCCAGGTATCCTACACATGATGTTTGCTAAATTCATTATTTCTTTGAGCAGGGCACAGAGGATTATCACCTCCAAACCCTTTATAGCTGCTCCATGACTAGTTTTCTAGCAGATGCCTCCTATCTTAAAGTCATAGTACAGCAGAGACACAGTAACAATCACTAAAGGACAAATTCTGGAGTCTTTTCTCAAGCAGCACTTTCATTGAAGTCAATGAGTAAGGAATTGACTTCCATTAACACACACAGGTTTTCACTAACAAACAGAATTGAGAATAGGTCCCACTTTGAATGATCTTGATATTTCACTTACCTATCCTCAGTTTCTCTTCTTCTAGAAGATGGTTGTTTTGAAGAGCTTTATATACACTAGAAAGTTACTTGCCTTTTTCTTCAAAACAACATCAGATATGATTAAATTGATTTTCAAACGTGTAATTAAAAAAACCCAGCGTCTGTCATTATGAGAGTTGGTATGTGGGAAGGTGTAACCTCAATTCCGCTATGTGGCAAGATTCAGATTTCAAAAGAAACAAATTCCCCTTCCCATGTGTTCTCATTTTCATTATCTTGCTCTCCCTACAGTTTGCAAAGACAAGGCATTCATCCTCCTCCCCAGGAATGGAGTATTTAGTCTTGTGGTGTCACATTCAGCCTCAGAAGAGTCTGTGGCAACCAACAAATAAAAAGTATTTCACCTCCCAGGCAGGAGCAATTAATCACTAGAGGATGGCACACTTCATTGCTGCTGTAGTCCAAGCTCACTGCACACTCCAGAGGTTTCCTGCATTCCTCCAAGTGCCCCACAAGTTGTGTGTATAATGGCTGCTTTCTTGGCTGACACACCAGGGGCTGAACTGGGAACTTGCAGAGCTAAAAGCATAAGCTACTACAGCTTGAGCTAAAGAGCCAACACTGCACGGGGTGACTGTTATAACTCATATCCTCTGGCACAGAGGTGATCCTGTTATGCACACTCACCAGATCACTACATATGCACCCTCCCATTTCTCTCTATTTCAGGGACTCTGTGCAAGCTCGCCCTTCATGCCATGGGCTATATATGGCTCCCACATTTTCCCCTTCTCTTCAAGTCATGGCTCTCTGTGTCTCCCATTTTTCCCTACCCCTCAGCCTCCAGTGAGTGCCCCTGGATTCCATTCAGTGCCCCTTCTTTTGTGCACACCAGTGGCACACAGCTAGAAGGGGGTTAAACAGAAAACCCATCTGCAAGAATTACAGAAACCTCGTAATCAGATTCACTGCAAAAAGTTGTTAAATTGAGAAAATCCAGATGAAAAGCAAAAGCCTACTTTGATATAGGCCAAAGAGAGAACATTTGGAAAAATGGAGGTCAGATTATGCTCCTAACATATGCTGTACATAATTTATGTAAACAATGGACTGAGCCAAACTATATTGTGGATAGGCTCAATTCCTCAATTCCAGAATTAGAATCACACAGGAAAAAGAAAAATAGATAAATTCTATCATACCAATCAATTCAAATTGTACCTCAAAAGAGATATTTCTCCACAGGCAAAGGAACCAGAGATGCTGAGCACAAAAGAAAGTAGAGGACCAGATAGAGCCGGCCCAGTAACAGGAAAAGAAAATGCATGTCATAACAACATTGATTCTGTGTTCTTGCCTTAAAGCTACACTGCAGACAGAGCAACAACAGACTGTTCCAGTAAAAAAAAAACCAAAAAAAAACCAGTCAAGGCAAATCAGGCTGTTATGGTGGAACTAGTCTCAGACTTGCCTACCGAGGCTCAGAATACAATAACAACAGTAATCTGAACATGAAAACAAATAAACCAGGATCAGGGATTTAAAAGAAATTACACCATGCCTTTCAACTAAAGTTTTCTTCGAATGGGATTATCAGCCAGCACAGGGACAATTTATAACTAAGACTTGGGATAAAACACTGTTTTCCACATGGCCAAATCACACAACTTTGAAAATACATACCTATGTCAGCATAGGGAATTAATCAGCCATTACAATTGCATCAGCTGTCTCTACTCCCACCCTTTCTGAATGCATCTTGTGTGTTTCCCTTAGGGAAGTATGCTGCCTCTTTCTCCTGACACCATGCTGCCGCCAAAATGCCCTCCACCACCTCCGATATGCTGTATTGACCTCTTTTTTCCAAAATGAAACTCACATGGGATAGGCCCCCCACAGACATCATAGCACTTCTGTATTAGGGCAGTTGCCCCAAGTACCCCACATTGTAGCTAGAAGTACTTTTGTGATACCCTGCCTCTGTTTCCCCTCTTCAGGGCCCCTTCAGAACTCCACAGTGTCTCTCTCTTGGCTAACAGGAAACCCCTCCCCCCCACCTGGAGCTGGTTTAATATCAGAAACAGTTCTCAATACATCTTCAGGATCCCAAAATAAAGTCCAACAACCACACCAGAAAAATATATACTAAGCTCTGGCTCTCTACCCACACACACAGCTCTTCTTGTGTCCCAATCTGCTCCCCACAAAGCTGTGTGACCCTAGGAGCATCCTTATGCCAGAAGGCAGGGAGCTCCCTGCTGTCTAGCAGTGAGTTTCAGCTGGCTTGAGCAGCTCCCTGTATCCAACTCACTATGTTATACTCTGTATCTAAAATGATACTCTGTATCATTGGAAACTAATAATTCACTGATCATTAAAATTCTGGCATGATGTATGTACAGTTAGCCCACAATGGATTATACAGATGTGCTGGAATTATGACTAAAATATGTTTAAACCAGGCAGGTTAGGGGTAATTAGTTTTTTTCCCCAAAGGAATGCATTTCCCCCTGCTTGAACAAAGACTGTAGCTTGTTAAATTAGGTCCTAGCCACTAGAAAGCGTATTTTTACTTTTGTTTGTTTGTAACCCCATCTTGATCCCTGAGACTTGAACTCACTTAAAACCTTGCTCTTTTTGACTCAATAAACTTGCTTTACTTTTTATCTAAACCATCC
>NW_027130675.1:0-1728 GCF_026122565.2 Emydura macquarii macquarii
TATCCTTAGAGCTTTTCTTATCAAAGCCAATATGGCAAAAACAACGAGAGTTTTGTGGCCCTTTAAAGACTTTAGTCTTTAAAGGGCTTACAGAACTCTCGTTGCCAAAAACAACGTAGATGCTTCTATCCTTTGAGCTTTTCTTATCAAAGCCAATATGGCAAAAACAACGAGAGTTCTGTGGCCCTTAACAAAAGACTTTGAGTCTTATAAAGCCAATATGGCAAAAACAACGAGAACTCTGTTGCCAAAAACAACGTAGATGCTTCTATCCTTTGAGCTTTTCTTATCAAAGCCAATATGGCAAAAACAACGAGAGTTCTGCGGCCCTTTAAAGACTTTAGTCTTTAGAGGGCCACAGAACTCTCGTTGCCAAAAACAACGTAGATGCTTCTATCCTTTGAGCTTTTCTTATCAAAGCCAATATGGCAAAAACAACAGAGTTCTGTGGCCCTTTAAAGACTTTAGTCTTTAAAGTGCCACAGAACTCTGCAAAACAACGCGTTGCCAAAAACAACGTAGATGCTTCTATCCTTTGAGCTTTTCTTTGGCCCATTAAAGACTTTAGTCTTTAAAGGGCCACAGAACTCTCGTTGCCAAAAACAACGTAGATGCTTCTATCCTTTGAGCTTTTCTTATCAAAGCCAATATGGCAAAAACAACGAGAGTTCTGTGGCCCTTTAAAGACTTTAGTCTTTAGAGGGACACAGAACTCTCGTTGCCAAAAACAACGTAGATGCTTCTATCCTTTGAGCTTTTCTTATCAAAGCCAATATGGCAAAAACAACGAGAGTTCTGTGGCCCTTTAAAGACTTTAGTCTTTAGAGGGCCACAGAACTCTCGTTGCCAAAAACAACGTAGATGCTTCTATCCTTTGAGCTTTTCTTATCAAAGCCAATATGGCAAAAACAACGAGAGTTCTGTGCCAATAACAACGTAGATGCTTCTAACCTTTGAGCTTTTCTTATCAAAGCCAATATGGCAAAAACAACGCGAGTTCTGTGCCAAAAACAACGTAGATGCTTCTATCCTTTGAGCTTTTCTTATCAAACCAATATGACAAAACAACGAGAGTTCTGTGGCCAAAAACAACGTAGATTCTTCTATCCTTTGAGCTTTTCTTATCAAAGCCAATATGGCAAAAACAACGAGAGTTCTGTGGCCCTTTAAAGACTTTAGTCTTTAAAGGGCCACAGAACTCTCGTTGCCAAAAACAACGTAGATGCTTCTATCCTTTGAGCTTTTCTTATCAAAGCCAATATGGCAAAAACAACGAGAGTTCTGTGGCCCTTTAAAGACTTTAGTCTTTAAAGGGCCACAGAACTCTCGTTGCCAAAAACAACGTAGATGCTTCTATCCTTTGAGCTTTTCTTATCAAAGCCAATATGGCAAAAACAACGAGAGTTCTGTGGCCCTTTAAAGACTAAAGTCTTTAAAGGCCACAGAACTCTCGTTGCCAAAAACAACGTAGATGCTTCTATCCTTTGAGCTTTTCTTATCAAAGCCAATATGGCAAAAACAACGAGAGTTCTGCGGCTTCTCGTTGCCAAAAAAACAAAAGATCCTTTGAGCTTTTCTTATCAAAGCCAATATGGCAAAAACAAAGAGTTCTGTGGCCCTTTAAAGACTTTAGTCTTTAAAGCCACAGAACTCTCGTTGCCAAAAACAACATAGATGCTTCTATCCTTTGAGCATTTCTTACAAAGCCAATATGGCAGAAACAACGAG
>NW_027130676.1:0-17008 GCF_026122565.2 Emydura macquarii macquarii
TCTGAGGGAAATTTCCAGATAGGAGGTGGTAGAATCTTCCTCCCCCAGCCTGCACCCTGGGTTTGTAATACAGGAAAGGGGGTTTCCGGGGAGAAATCTGACCCTACATAACTATTATTACTCTGATTTATTGTATTGCAGCGAGATTACAGCATCATTGGTACCACACGGCCGCCTTCAAGGGAGCCTTGTGGCTCCTCTGAGCTGTAGGCACAGCACTGACAGCCTGGATTGCAGGAATAGAGCCTGAGGCAGGTTCTGCGCTCCTGTCTGGTTTGATGGCATCACCGGGCATCCCCTGTGATTGGCCATCCTGCAGTTTGCCATTGGACATGATGGGGTTAAAGCTGGAACACACTGAACCAATCAGCTGAGGGTCCCAGGTGACCAAGTGGCCCCCAGGGAAATGGCCAAACATTCTTCATAAGGACAGTTGCAGCCTGTCTGAGCAGACACTGCCTGCTGCCTGTGCAAGCTCTCCACTGACTCCTTCTCCGTTAGGGTGCAGATCTCTGCTAGCAGCTGCTCCCCTTCTCGCAGGCACTGGGTACGTTGGCAGGTTTCTCTGTCTTTAAAAGGAAAGGGTAAAGGCTGCCAGCTGTTGAGATGGACAGATGTTCTGTGCAGCGGCAGGTGACTCTGCTGGGCTGTGAGTGTGACTCAGTGACAGGAGCTTGAGAGCAGGCAGCTCTAGGTAGCTGGGGAACTCTCCACTTCATGTGCCTGTGGTCTATGGGGGATCATTCCAGGTACACAGAAACACCAGATTCAAAGGGAGCTGGGAGTGAGAAAATCTTGATGCTCTGAGTCAGGATTTCTCAATGGGTTCCATTTCCAGAGGTGCTCTGGGCTGGAAAGAACCCCGTGGAATATCAGTGTGTTAATTTACTCCTGGAATTTGAATTGGCAAATCCCTGGCTAGTTTGTGAATGCAGGAATTCAGAGCTGTGATGCTTTGTGGTAACTGGTCAGATGAGGCACATGGAACAGTTCTGTTTTCTTAGTGAATGAGGGCTCCAGCATTTCTGCCCTGTAGAAAACTCTCACAGTTAAAGGACATCCTGCACCCCTCCCTCCTCTCTTGTCTCTAGATGCCAGCCTCATCCCTTTCCCTCTCTTGTTGGGGAATCCCACCATTCTCCCACCCTCAGACTGGGCCCTGGGCTGCAGCATACTCTGGGTGAACCGGGCTTGCCCAGCAGGTCTTACTGGGCTCAGCACCTGTGCTTCTTCCTTTTTGGAGTCTGTGACCTGTGGTGAGAAGAGTGACCAGCCTTCCTGAACCAAAGTATTCTTTAATCTGAACAGTAAAAATGAAGCATCACCTGAGAGAATAAAAGTGTTTTAAAACAACAGTCTTTACATGTCCCTTACCTCAAGCACCCCCACTCTGATGGGGACCCAGGCAGGCTGAGTGTTTTCTCACTTCCCCAGCTGTGTCTGTGTTTTTCAGTCTGAAATGGGGTCTTCACATCGTGAAGCTCAGGGGTTGTCTCTTAACCTCCCTGACATGTTTACTGAGAGATGGCTTTTCTTGTTTCCGTTGCTGCTTATTTTTCAGCTGCCTGCTATTAAACTAGGATTATCTATAGTGGTAGAATCCTGATATTTAACCCAATATAGCCATACAATCAACAGCCCAAGAATTGGGTTTAACATACACATTCATAATTATGGCAGCTCAGCTACATGTCTGTCACAATACCGTTTCAGGGAGGCGTGTATGTTATGAATATAAAATATAGACAGTCAGAAAGAGAGAGAGCAATAGATGAGTTTCATGTGTGAAATGAAGTTTGATTTCCATGAATACTCCAGCTTTTCACTTTAAACCTACTTCCTGCAAACCCTCATCATTGCTGAGAAAGAAAAGCTGGGTTTCAATGTAGTAGAGCAGTGTTTTTCCACTGGTCGTCCACGGACCCCTGCGGGTCTGCAGACTAGGTGTAAGATTTCCAAAGGTATTTTCATCTGCATTTGACATTTTGTAGTGGTCTGGAAATCAAAAAAGATTGCAAACCACTGTACTAGGGAGTTATAGACCAGGAAATAAACATTGTATATGCTGATCCCAAAGCCTGCAAAACTCCAGCTAAAGGCTGCTGATTGACATCATAGAACCTGAGGAGAACCAGTCAGCTACTAACCCAAGGTTAGTGAAGCTACTAGCTGCAAAAGATTCCATAGACTTTTGTTTGCTGACAGGCAATGAAATGAGGGCCGACAGGCTGCAATCTTTTCAGGTTCTGAAGAAATCCAGATGACACACGTTATGTTGTAGGTCCCCCTCTAACCTGAGAAATCATCCCTGAAAGAAGATCCGAGGGGAAAGAATGGGTTCACATCTGTGTGCTAAAGTATAGTTCTATAAATGTTATGCCAAAACGTTTCATTGTAATACAATTACTACAAACCAAACTTTCTTTACCTGCATGTCTATCAAAAGCTAGGAGCACAGGTGTTGGAGCAGGAGTAACTTTACTACTTAATGGCTTTTGCTTTGGAAGGTATTTCAGGGGTATTCCAAATCCTGTTTGAAAAGGTTTGTGCTATTAACT
This sequence comes from Emydura macquarii macquarii, assembly GCF_026122565.2. Classification (NCBI taxonomy): domain Eukaryota; kingdom Metazoa; phylum Chordata; order Testudines; family Chelidae; genus Emydura; species Emydura macquarii. Next base: position 2,559 of record NW_027130676.1, read on the forward strand.
CTTCTTTAACTGAGCAGTTGTATCACATTGTCTCCTGGTAACTGACCAGAAGTTGTCTGTAATGCTTACATTTCAGAGAGATTCCAAATTCTGTTTGCAAATGGTTTGTGCTATTAACTCTTCATTCAGTGAGCAGTTGTATGATTATGTCTCCTGGTAACTGACCAGAAGCTGTTTGTAACACTTACATTCACAATCATACACACAACAATTCTGCTACTATTGTGCAAAATGTTTCAAAAAGTCATGAAACAGAACCGCTGTGTTTCAGCAACTGTCATTTCCAACCAACCATGGCTATATAAAAAGAGGTGTAGGGAATAGAAGTAGGGAGGTGATTTTACTTCTGTAGATGGCATTTGTGAGACCAGTGCTAGAATTCTGCATTCGGGTCTGATGTGCAAAATTTTAAAATATGGAAACATTGAAGAGGGTGCAGAAAGAGCCACGAAACTGATTGACGAGCTGGAGAAAATGTCTTACAGTGAGAGTCTTCAAGAGCTGAACCTACTTAGCTTCTCCAAAGGAAGACTGAGCACTGACTTGACTACAGTGTACAAGCACCTCCACAGGGACAATATACAAAGTCCTGTAGGGCTCTTTAACTTAGCAGGATAAAGTATAACAAGAACCAGTGGCTGCAAAACTGAAGCTAGAAAACATATCTGGAAATTAGTCTCACATTTTTAACACTGAGGGTGATTAACCAGAGGATCAAACTCCCAAGGGAGATGATGAATCGTTCTGGTATCGCCAAATGACCTCTGGATGCCTTCCTGGAAAAGAAGCTTTATTGAAGAACAAGGTAAATTTAATCAAACACAATTGATTGGGCTCATACGGGGTAAATGGGAGAAATACTGTAGGCTCAGAAATACAGGACGTCAGACTAGATGGTCTAATGGTCCCTTCTTGCATTAAATACCATGAATCTATGAATCATTGTATTTAGGGTATCGATATCTGGGATGCAATTTGAAAAAGTTGCTACTCTGAATGCTTAAATGCACTCCACAGGAAGATACGCTGGACAAGAAGAATCAGAATTGTTATGATAAAAGCACAATATATGATCTCTTTACCATCTAAACCAGGTATTTTCCTGTCTTGGGGTGGAATCTCACAATTGTCCCATTCTATTTTGTACCACGTCTATGCCAAATGTTTATCATGATGCAGTTCCAACTGGGCACCTGAGTCACTTCCCTTTGGGTGCTTGTGACCAGAGATATACAGTCACCATCAGCCTCCTTTAAACATGTAGGTTTATTATCAGACAGTACAAACCATTAGAGAAACTGTTTATAAAATAACAAGCAACTGTCATATGTCTGCACTCATCTATCTCACGCATCATTATAGGCTAAGATAGACAGGTTTTGCTCTGGAGATACAGGAACAGAACCAACCCATGGGAAGACAAAGAGCTCTAGGGACCCAGCCTGGTTTTCCTGTGTCTCTGAGAGAGCACCTTCCCATTTGTTTGCCCCTTATTTTCAAAGCCTCCATGTATGAGCCCATGCCCAGTCACCATCGTGCTCAGCTCTGTCTGGGTTACAGGTTCAAGGGATGAAGCTGATCTTCGCCCTGAGACTGCTTTCTCCCATCCAGGCCATCTAAGATGACACCCCTGTGTCCGTTGCTCAATTGTTTGGCAGTTAGACCCATTCAGCCCCAATGACTAGCCCTAGTGCTGAAACCCTTGACAATTCAACCCTCCCCTCAGAGATCCAGCACCTAAATCTCATTGTGAGGAGCAGATCAGCAGTCACCCCTGAGCACCCCCACATCTGCCTAGAAACCCACGACCTGGAGTCACTGGGATTCTCCAAGGCCAGCTGTCACAGGAGGCTGTGGTAAGGCTGTAACCTCTGGCAGTCAAAGGTCAGAGGCGTTGCTCTTTCAATCCCAGACAGACCAGATCTTAGGGTTTCTCCTGGCCCCCTATGAGCACCTTGAACGTATTTATCCACACACCATCTCTGTGATCAACATTCTCTCAGTGTGTTTGACTTTTCCTGCACACTGAGCAGGTGCTTTCAAGGAACTTTTTACAGCGGCTTCAAGATCACTTGCCTGACTGTTAAGAGCAAATTTAGACCCCATCATTTTATATGCAGAATTCTGATTATGTTTTGTAATGTTCATTACTTTGTATTTATCAACATTCAATGTCATCTGCCATTTTGTTGCCCAACAACCAGGTTTGTGAGATCCCTTTGTAACTCTTCACAGTGTGCTTTGGACTTAACTATCTTGAGTAATTTTTCATTTTTTGTATCATCCTTTTTCCAGATCAGTTATGAATATGTTGAACTATATGGGTCCCAGTAGAGACCCCAGGGAAACCACTATTTACCTATCTCCATTCTCAAAACTGTCCGTTTATTCCTACCCTTTGTTTCCTAACTTTTAACTAGTTACTGGTCCAGGAGAGGACCTTCCCTTTTATCTCATGACAGTTTATTTTGCTTGATAGCCTTCGGTGAGGGAACTTGTCAAAGGCTTTCTGAAAATCTAACTGTACTGTATCCACTGGATCACCTTTGTCCACATGCTTGTTGATCCCCACAGAGAATTCTGATAGATTAGTGAGGCATGATTTCCCTTTACAAAACACATGTTGACTCATCCCAAGAAATTATGTTAAACTGCGAGTATAAAAATTCCGTTCTTGACTATAGTTTCAATCAATCTGTCTGGTAATGAAGTTAGGTTTACCCATTTGTAATGGCGCCTTTTTAAAAAACTGGTGTCACATTAGCTATTTCCCACTCAGCTGGTATAGAAGCTGATTTAAATGATAAGTTCCATACCAGTGTTAGTAGTTCTGCAATTTCAAGTTTGAGTTCCTTCAGAAATCTTGGCTGAATCCCATTGGATGCTGGTGACTTATTACTGTTCAATTTATCAATCTCCTGATGACATGTGTTACATAAAAACTAGGTTTTTTCATTAAGCCCGGACTGAAGAATCCCTGTATAGTCAGCTACTGCATCCAATTTCACTGCAGGCCCATCCATCTGTGTCACAGGTTTGGTGCTGCTAAATGCCTCAGATACCAGATCCAAGTGCCTATTTTAGCCTGTAGGTGTCCATGGATGATATCCTGCTTTCTTTGCTTCACATCCCCAGGCACACTCTCGACCCTAGCAAAGACTGAAAAATAATAATAAATTCTGCTCTAAATCCAGATCCAGGATAACTGAGTGAGTTTGATCACTTAATATTTTATTTAATCTATACATAATTAACACGTGGAAATCCTGGCCATCAGGTGCTGTGGATTAGGAGATTAGGAAGATTCAAAAAGGGATTGGACATTTTTACATGTGACAGGAACACACACAGCTGTGTGCAACATGAGCACTAAAGTTTGAAGAATTTTTATCTCTTTTCATTCCCAATTGTGACCTTCTGCTCCCCTCCAGTGGCTGAGAAAAGGAAGGAGGGTCTTGTGGGTACAGCAGAGCACCAGGATTTAGGCAACTCACATTCAATTCCGAACTCTGGCACAGACTCCCTGTGTAACCTTGGACCTTGATCTGTCGAGGAGAGCCCAAACCACAGGACTAACCTGCCAGCTGGACCGGCTGGATTTCTGCTACCCGAGAGCTGCCTCTGTGCTGTGGGGAAGAGGAAGAGAAAGGAGCCAGTTAAATGGTTTGATTCTCTGACCTTTTCACCACCAGCCTCAGTGGAATGTAGAGCAGCCTAGGGGGTGAGCTGACCTCTATCCATTGGCAACATCTTCACAGAGCACAGCACGCACTTTCCAAGACCTTGTTGACAGGTAACACCCCAGAGTGCCCCCCTGCATCCTGAGGCACCTGAGGTACCCTGCAGGCACCCTGCCCCTCCCTCTAAGATGCTTGCAGTGACTTACTCTCAGCCTGGAAGACTGAAAACAAGATTCCCCTGTGTGGGGTACTATTTGTTCTCCAAAACACAGACTCTCTCCTTGCTCAGCTCTGCATTGGTTCAGGCTATCTGCAGATTTCCTGGCTCCTCGCCAGCTGGCCCCCTCGGTAGCTCAGTCCCTTCCCCCCAGGCTGAGCGAGGGCAGTTGTCCTTCCCCTGCTGCTGTCGCCATGTTCTGAGAGAAGAGGCAGCTGGCCCTGCCTCCCAAGGCTCATGCGGCTGGCAGGGAATGAGGGGAGCCAGGCCCTGCCCTGCACTATAAGGCCCCGGTCTCAGGCCCTTAAAGAATCAGTAGCCTAGGATTTCCCAGAGGACAAACTTTTCCACAACTGGGACCATCTTCCCCTCTCCCCATAGCTGTCCCTGCTAGGTCTTGGTCAGATACTAAAGTTCCAGGATATTAAAGGGCCGCACCATGGACCAGGGGGTGACTGACCCCCCTGGCCTTTCCCACCCTCAAAGGGAAGAGTCTCCGTCACGCTCTCTGTAATGGCCACTGAATGGCTGGGCTGGGCTAGGAGCTGGCTGTGCCTCTTTGGGCATCTGAGGCCTGTTTCCGGCTTTTCCAAGGCTGGGGCAGCACAAATGTAGAGGATGGGGAAGGACACTCGGCTTGAGTCTCATGTCAGACTCCTGTGTGTGCCACCCTCACTAACAGAGGCAGCTCTGCTCTGCTTCGGGGCAGGACAGTGGGCTGGGGTGTGGTTTGTGCAAAGCCATCCATGGGGTTGGGGAGCTGCCTGAATGACTTCTCTTAAGACTTCTGCTTTAATCCAGTGTCTGAAATGACTCAGTGACAGGCACCTGGGTGATGGCGCAAGGGAAGGGTGGGCAGCCGTGCTCCTGGAATAGCCCCGCTCACAGCTGGTGCCGCTCTCATGGATCACGCAGCAGCCAGAGTGCTCAGGAAGGGCCAGGACTGTGACTGCAAAATAGCTCTGCAGCTTTTCTCATGGCCCCTGGGTGTTTAACCAGAGACGGGACAGTGACAAGTCATGTACAACGGGACAAAGCATCTATGTTCCTTCTCTTTACTTACTGTATCCACAGGAATTCTAAAGTCTGAGCTGACACTGATATGGCTCTTTATGTGATAACATCCCACCCATCCCCTGGATCTACATAAACACAGAATCTTTCTAAATACTGATGCCTGCCTCTGTCCCATTCCCCCAGTGCACTGTCCTTCCTTAGCAGCTGGTGACGGGGATCAGTAGCTCATGTCCTCTCAAGTCCTCTGCAAATTTCTAGGATAGAATAGGTGGCTTGTGTTTTTCATCTTCAGTGTCATCAGCACTGGAGCCGGGTGATGAAACGAGCCTTCACTTGACAAATACCCTGATTATCCTCACACGAATGGCTTTGGTTTTTACACTATACACGATTGGGTTCATCAGGGGTGGGACCAGCAAATAGACGTTGCCCATGACAGTCTGAACCAAGGGAGAAGAACTCTTCATGAATCTGTGTATCACAGACAAGCTAATCGACAGCATGTAGAAGAGGAGGACGACGCAGATGTGGGAGACGCAGGTGTTCAGGGCCTTGAGGCGCTCTGCGTTGGACGTGATGCTCAGCACTGCTTTGAGGATCATCACATAGGATAGGAGGATAAGCAGGATGTCCAACCCCAGTGAAGCGAGTTTTCCAAAAAAGCTGTAGATGCTGTGGGCACTGATATCCGAACAAGCCATCTTCATGACTTCCTGGTTCAGGCAGTAGGAATGGGAGAGGACATTGGCATGACAGTATTGGTACTGTTTCAAGAGAATGGGGAGTGGGAATATGAGGGCCACCCCTCTTAACAGAGACACCAATGCCATCTTGGCTATTCTGGGTGCTGTTAATATGGAATCATATCTCAGTGGGTTACAGATTGCAACAAAGCGGTCAAAGGCCATCGACAAGAGCACGGAGGATTCAGTTAATGTAAACCAGTGGATGAAGAACAGCTGGGCAAAACAGGCATCGAAGCTAATCTCCCTAGAGTTAAACCAAAATATGCTCAGTACAGTTGGTAGGGTGGATAGCGATATGCCAATGTCTGTGACAGCCAACATGGAAAGGAAAATGTACATGGGCTCATGGAGTTTTGGATCTATTTTTATAATGAATAAAATGACTGAATTTCCTAATATGGAAATAATGTATATTAAGCAAAAGGGGATAGAAATCCAAACATGGAATTTTTCCTGCCCAGGTATTCCGGAGAGAAGGAAAACTGCAGGTTGGAATTTGGTGTCATTGACAGCTGACATGATGCACTTGGCAGGCCCAAGGAATTTTGAACTTTATTTCCTGAAAGGAAAAGTAACAGGACACTAGATGATATTGAATGAGAAATCATTCTGCTCTCAGTGCAAGTCTAGAGACTTCTTAGCGCTCAAGAAATATCTTGGATTTACCCTTATGGTTATTTGTTCTATTCATTCTGTTGAAACACCTGCCATTTTTAAATGTCGGAAGAGAGGATACTGGGCTAGCTAGACCATTGGTCTGTCTGGGTATGGAAGATAGTCATGACCACCAGGAAGATAGGTATTACCAGACGGCATCAGATCTATAGTCCATCTAGCCCAGGATCCAGTGCCCAGTGCCAGATGCTTCAGAGGAAGGTAGAAGAAGCCCTGCTGTAGACAGCAGTGAGATAACCTACTCACAGGGAAAGTTTCTTCCTGACTTAGATATATTTTATGGTATAAATCAGGAAGCATAATAGCACGCCAAAATCATTTTTTTTAAAATCCCCACTACTGTAATTGGATTTTCTGTTTCCTCATATAAACATCTATTCCATCTTTGAATCCTACTACAGACTTGACCCCATTGATATCTTGTGGCTATGAGTTCCTTAGTCTCCTTCTGCACTGTGTGATTCTGCAGTTCTAACCTTCTCACAAATGCCCTCTCTGGCCCTCCACTTCTGAGTGTGGCCCACTTGTGTTTATACACAAGGGAAGCGCATAGTGAAAATGATCATTATATTTTTCAGTCTTGCATTTATGTTATTTAGAAACGTGTATCATTGACTCAGATATTTATTTTCTCCTCTCTCGAGAACCCAAATTACGCAACTTCCTCTTTGCAGGACGTAGGATAATTTCTTAGGGCTAGGCTCTGTGTTGAATGGAACAATGTCACAGCAGATTTACATGTGTAAATTAGATCAGAATCGGACTCTATTAACTTTGATTTAACAAACGCTCCAGCAAGACTCCCTGAAGGAGAAGCTGAATGCTCTGCCTGGCCAGTCTTGATTAGATACAGAGAGGTCGATCATCCTACAGGCTATTCTTTAGACTCACAGGACCCCAATAATTCCCCAGTGATACGGTTCTCTAGATATTTGGCAAGTTACAAGCTAACACAAACAGTTACTTCAGCGGTGATGGGTGTAAATTACACACAGCCACTATTATAATCTCTTTTCCTTCACCTCATGTCTATGCTTTACTGAAACACAGACAGCTGTTCTGTTCTCTCATGACTTTTTGGAAAGTCTGGCACAAGTACAGCAGAATTATTGTGTGCACGATTCTGAATGTAAGCACTAGAAAGAGCTTCTGGTCAGTTAGCAGGAGACAGTATCATAGAACTGCTCACTGAACAAAGAGTTAATAGCACAAACCTATTGCAAAGTGTATTTGGAATACCTCTGAAATACTATCTACAGCTAAAGTCATTAAGTAGTAATGTTACCCCTGCTCCTTCCTGTACAGATTCCAACACGTCTGTGGCTGGCTTTCCATAGACATGCATGGAATGAAAGTTTGATTTGTAATAATTATACTATAATGGAAAGTTTTGGCATAACATTTCTATATCTATACTTTACCACACACATGTAAATCAATTATTTCTCCTTTGTGCTTCTTTCACAGATGATTTCTCAGGTTAGAGGGGGACCACAAATGGTGCGTGTCTCATCTAGATTTTTTTAGAAGCATTCAAATGTTTGTCAGGAAACAAAGCCCTGGGGAATCCTTTGCAGCTAGTCACTCTTCTATCCTTGGGTATGTAGCTGACAGGTTCTCCTCAGGTTCTGTGATGTCAATCTGCAGCCTTTATCCTGAGTGGTTCAAGAACTGGGACTAGCATATACAGTCTTCATTCCCTGGGCTCTCACTCTCTAGTACAGTGGTTTTCAATTGTTTTCATATCCAGACCCCTATCCAATTTCAAATGAAGGTGTGAATACCTTTGGAAATCTAACAGATATTCTGCAATCCTCTTGGAATGCATGGACCACAGGTTGAAACCACAAGTCTAGTACAGAGTAACCCTAGCACCTGTTACAGTGCTACCATGGAGGTTCCAGGGAAGTTGATTTAAAAGTGAAATGCATGAGTTTTCAAGGCCAGTTGACCCACAGTATGCTGCAACCCAGGGCCCACTCTGAGGGTGGGAGAATTCTGGGATCCCACCCCAGGAGAGGGAAAGGGACGAGGCTGACATCTGGCATTCGGAGACCAGAGAGGGGGCAGAGGTGCAGGTAGCCCTGAAATTGTGAAGGTCTTACAGGGTAGAACTGCTGAAGCGCTCATCCGGTCAGGATACAGAACAATTCCATTTCCCTTATATGACCTGTTACCACAGAAGAACACAGATCTCAATTCCTACGTTCACAATCGAGCCAGAGAAAAAATGTTTGGAAATTAATTTGCTGATTATATTTCCAGGAGCAAATAAACCTGAGGTGATTTAGGAACTTCTCACTGATACTCCATGGGCCCTTCTCTGTGACAAAGCACACGGCACCTCTGGAAATGGGACCCATTGAGAAATCCTGACTCAGGGCATCGGGGTTTTCACACTCCGAGCTCCCTTTCAATCTGGGGTTTCTGTGTACCTGGAATGATCCCCCATAAAACAAGAGCACATGGAGTGGATGGTCTCCCAGCTACCTAGTTCTGCCTGCTCTCCAGCCCCTCTCACTGAGTCACACCCACAGCCCAGCAGAGTCAGCTGCCGCTGCACAGAGCATCTGCCCATGACAACAGTTGAAAACCTTAACCATTCCCTTGGCTTTTGAAAGATTTAAAGACATAGAAACCTGCCAACGTATCCAAGGCCTGCGAGGAGGGGAGCAGCTGCCAACAGAGATCTGCTCCCTAACAAAGAAGGAGTCAGTGGAGAGCTTGCACAGGCAGCAGGAAGTGTCTGCTCAGACAGACTGCAACATCCTTATGAAGCGTGTTTGCCCATTTCCTTGGGGTCCACTTGGCCACCTGGGACCCTCAGCTAATTGGTTCTGTGTGTGCCAGCTTTAACCCTGTCATGGCCAATGGCAAACTGCAGGAAGCCCAATCACAGGGGTTGCTCGGTGATGCCACCACACTTGACAGTATCACATGCCCTGCCACAGGCTCTATTCCTGCAATTCAGGCCGTCAGTTCTGTGCATACAGCTCAGAGAAGTCACAGGGCTTCCTCGAGGATGGCCGAGTGGTACTGATGGTGTTTTAGAGATGTAATCTTGCCGCAGTGCAGTAAAATAGACTAATAATCATTATGTGGGGTCAGATTTCTCCCTGTCAGCCCCCTTTCCTGCATTACAAACCCAGGGTGCAGGCTGGGAAGGAAGATTCCACACAGCTTCTATTGGAAATTTCCCTCAGATTGTTCCAGTAGGGCAGGCCCCTTTCCTTCTCCCTGAGGAATAAAGGGGGGGACCATGCATCCATTTTACCATGGGTCAAAATTTTTTGTGGGGTAAAACCCTTTGTTTGCCAGACAAGCTCTTGCTCAAACCCTGAGCTTCTGTGACTCGTGTTACTGGACCACACACTTCTGGTCACCCAGAGAAGGGTGCGGTAATGGCGTTCCACTTCTCTGCTGGCCTGATGGAGGAGCAGCCAGGAAAAACCTGAGCGGTGTTGCAACCCTATGCAGCCACTGGCAACTCCATTCACTCATGGAGTCATAAATCCATCCACTCAAACTTGGCCGGCTGGCTTTCCTCTGCTTTAATGTTCCAACTAATGCCACAATTCTTGAGGACAGAAAAAAGGTACAATGAGCACAGAAGGAACGCCAGCCAGACATGGGCTGATTTGAGACCTAGGACTCCAATCAAGATGAAGGTGGAAGCACTGAAGCTGATGTTGTTTGAAGATGACATGGGTGGGGTGTGATGCTATTGTCCAGCTGCCTTTACAGAAGCCTGCAATATAAACCATTCTAGTTATCAGTGTCACACTGAGTGTTATCAGAATCAGTCCCTCAGTGTCTCTAGGGGGTCTACAGTCTGCAAATATTTCCCAGTATATTGCATCAGTACTGGAAGCTGTACTCCTTCATATTGTAACGTCAGGTAAGAGGTCTATAGCTTGTAAGAGCTCATTGGGGGATAAAGGACACATTCCTTCTTCCCTTGTATGCAGCCAAGAAAAATATTGGCATTATTCAAGGTAGAAAATCTAAGATACAAAAGGTCAAGGCTATCATTACCCATTTTCCACTGTCCAGTGCTCTGTGGGATGTCAGACTTTGTGCATCCACATTCATTGATATTAAGGCCAGAAAGGTCTGTCACAATCATACATACTGAACTTGTGCAGGACACAGGCCAGAGAGTTTTACTCAGGGAATTCTAGAGCTGAGCCCAGTGCCTTGTGTCTCAACTAGAACAGATCTTTTAAATCAGGTCTGGAGAATTGGCAGCCTCATTCAAAATTTATGGGTCACACCACCAAAAATAATGGGATAGGTTTAAAATAGCCAGATCTGGAAATATACTAGTTGGGGTTCTTTTTCATTTGCCTTTGGTTTCTGAGTCACCTGTGTCATGTTTTCTGGCTTTCGTGCAACTTATCATAGAATATAAAAAGAATAGTTAATGGGTTTTGTGCTTTAAGATAAAATAGTAAAGTATATAGCTTGGGAAAAGGGCTGGAAGGACCTGATAAGGGCTGTCCGGACGCTAGCACAGCACAAATAGAGGACAAACACAAAAACGAAAGCTGACAGGAGCTAATTACACCCGGCTAAATAACACTTGAAAGTGCCTACAGGTCAGGATGACTCAGCAGAAATGCACACTGATTGGTTAAGCTGACTGCAAAAGTGACACTGTTCACTGGTTGGTTACATACTGATGTTGGTTAAATACATAGTGAAAGTGACACTGTTCACTGATTGGTTACATACTGATAGTGAAAGTGACACTGTTCCCTGGTTGGTTACATACTGATCAAGCTAATCTGTTTGGTGATCAGCCTGTGGGTACTTAAACCCAGAAAGTCAGTTGCACTTTGGACTGCAGCCCGCTGGGATCCTCGGTAGCTCGACTGAGCCCTTCTATGAACTAGCAGCATCCAAGGGATGGCTAACAGTTATCAGAGTCGACTCGGCCCAAGGGGTTTGGGGAAAAAAGTGCTTTAGGTAATGTATGAAAGTACACTTGCTTTATGATAACTAAGAGTTTACAAGCGATCATCTGTTTGTAAGCATGAGGGTAACTAGGAGTTTACAAATGACCATCTGTCTGTAAGTACGAGGTAGTAAGTAATAGAATTGTGTATTATAAGAGAGAGTTTGCAAGTGACCATCTGTCTGTAAACATGAAACGATCAATAGTAGAATTGTGTATTATGAGAAATGATTGCATGCATAGAAAAATATTAGGCCTTTGTATCTTTCTTTGCTTTCTTGTTTGTATTGTTTACATTTATGCTCTTTACTTAATATTAATGACTAAATAAATGAGCCATATTTCTTCAGTTAAAGCCCTATTCATATTCTTGTTCGATCACCCCCGCCCCTCAGCTGAGGCAACTCCTCTGCTTCCAGAGACCCACACTCCTAAAGCTAAGGCCTTTCATGCTGCTCTGAGCACACACTTCCTTTTAAATAAAAGCTTTTTGAAGAAATTTGAAAGCTGAGATTCCCATGCAGCTTCTGGATCCCATAAGTTGGGGCTTAAAGAAAAATAGGAAATAGTGCGAGACTACCAATCAAATCACAAGAGTTGGTGCTGCTGGCCGCATCTCAGGCTGAACGCTGAAAAGAAAGGTACTGAAGATTAATTATTGGACATCTTTGGTCACAGAGGCCATCAGGGGCAGAGACACTGTTTCCATGTCCTGTGGGACACAGAGCCTTCTGTTGTCAGGACTGGTTTGCAGATTCCTGCATTCCTGAGGCACAACTCGTAGAGTCTCCTTCTCATGTCCAGGCATGATATACACACAGAGAGGAAGCAAGGACATACACATTCCTAACAGACATAGGTGTGAATCAACCCCAGCTCCAAACACCTTCTGCTAGCTCTATATTGGACCCAAGCAATACCCACCCCTACCCCAGATCAGCTCCCCCCAATCTTTGTGATGTTGGAAATTTGAATCCAGGGTCTCAGGTCTGTCTCCTTGGCTAGAGCGACTCTTTTTGTTCCTGAAGCAGGTGGGGGATCAGGGTCGGACTCAGGGGCCACCCAGGAGGACTGTGTGAGGTCAGGCCACACACTCCAGATCATTTGCTCTCTTACAGCAAATCCTGATTCACCTTCTGAATGCAGAGCTGGGGGAGGAGCCCAGAACTTCTCGTAAAAGGACAATGCGCAAATGATTATCCTCATCACCAAGGGGTGTTGGAAAGACGTCAGATTCTCCAGCTAATGCCCTCAATTAGCCTTAAAAGACACACAGAGCTGACATCTATCAAAGGACTTCAATATGTCCCCAATAATTCTAACATGTGAGCTCCTCACAACCTTTAAACTGTTTAAAATACAAAACCCCTGTGCGGTCAGGAAGTGCTATTTACACCACTGTACAAATTCAGAAATGCATACAGCCCACAGCCAGATGGCAGCGTTGTGAGTCTCTGGTCTGATAGTCTGTATAGCACCGGCCAGAGAACATTCCCAAAATAATGCCTAGAGAAGAGCTTTTAGAAAAACATCCAGTCTTGATTTAAAAATTGTCAGTGATGGAGACTCCATCATGACACTTGATAAAAGTCGTTCTCACTACTCTCCCTGGTCAAAATTGATGCTTTATTTCCAGCTTTCAGCCATTAGATTGTTTTATAACTTTCTGTGCTAGATTGAAGGGCCCGTTGTTAAACATTGTTTCCTCATGTAGGTGCTTACAGACTGTGATCAAGTCTCTTTGTTCAGCTACATAGATTGAGCGCCTTAAGTCTCCCTGTAGAAGGCATGTTTTCTAGTCCTTTGATCATTGTTGTGGCATTTCTCTAACCCCTCTCTCGTTTATCAACATCCTTCTTGAATTGTGGACACGAGAGCTGGATACAATATTCCAGCAGTCCTCACCCCAGTGCGAAATACAGAGGTAAAATAACCTGTCTGCTCATAGCTGAAGATTCCCGTTTATACATCCTACAATACAAAAGCTTTTTTGGCTACAGCATCGCATTGGAGGCCCATGTTTAGTTGATTTTCCACCATGACCCGCGAATCTCTTCAGAGTCACTGTTTCCCAGGATAGAGTCCCCAGCATAGAATCTTAGAATCATAGAATATTAGAGTTGGAAAGGACCACAGGAGCTCATCTAGTCCAACCCCCTGCTCAAAGCAGGACTAACCTCTGCTATATCATGCCAGCCAGGGCTTTGTCAAGCCTCAGCTTAAAAACCTCTAAAGATGGAGATTCCACCACCTCCCTCGGTAACCCATTCCAGTGCTTCACCACCCTCCTAGTGAAAAACTTTTTCCTAATGTCCAACCTAGACCTCCCCAACTGCAACTTCAGACCATTGCTTCTAGTTCTTACATCTGCCACCACCGAGAACAGCCTAGCCCCATCCTCCCTGGAACCCCCTTTCAGGTAGTTAAAGGCTGCTATCAAATCCCCCCTCATTCTTCTCTTTTGCAGACTAAACAAGCCCAGTTTCCTTAGCCTCTCCTCATAAGTCCTGTGCTCCAGACCCCTAATCATTTTTGTTGCCCTCCGCTGGACTCTCTCCAACTTGTCTACATCCTTTTTGTAGTGGGGGGCCCAAAACTGGACACAGTACTCTAAATGCGGCCTCACCAATGCCGAATAGAGGGGAATAATCACTTCCCGTGACCTGCTGGCAATGCTCCTCCTAATGCAGCCCACTATGCTATTAGCCTTCTTGACAACCAGGGCACACTGCTGACTCATATCCAGCTTTTTATCCACTGTTAACCCCAGGTCCTTTTCTGCAGAGCTGCTGCCTAGCTTGTCGGTCCCCAGTCTATAGCTGTGCATGGGATTCTTCCTTCCTAAGTGGAGGACTCTGCACTTTTCTTTGTCAAACCTCATTAGATTTCTTTTGGCCCAATCTTCCACTTTGTTTAGGTCACTCTGTATCCTATCCCTACCTTCCAGGGTATCTACCACTCCCCCCAGCTCAGTGTCATCCGCAAACTTGCAGAGGGTGCAATCTACCCCATCCTCCAGATCATTAAAGAAAGATGTTGAACAAAACCGGCCCCAGGACCAACCCCTGGGGAACTCCGCTTGTGACCTGTTGCAAGCTAGACGTGGAGCCATTGATCACTACTCATTGAGCCCTATGCTCTAGCTAGTTCTCTATCCA
>NW_027130677.1:0-1730 GCF_026122565.2 Emydura macquarii macquarii
TCTTCTCCACTCCCTCGTCCCGTGGTCTCTGCTCTGAGACGGGCGGGAAGCACTGCCAGTTCTAGCTGGCACTTGGAAATGGATGGAGACCACCAAATTCTTAGCCCTGCCTTAATCCAGTTGAGTATCTTCCGTGCCCACCATTCACACAGGCCAGCCAAAGACAATCCACCAGCTATAGCCAGCCGGGACGTGGTGACCTAACGTGGCAGGCTCCATATCCCATGGCTAGGTCTTCTCCATCCTGCCCTAGTTCTTTGTCCCTCTGTCTCTGCCTGGTGTGTGAGGCCAGGCAGCGGGGCTAGCGACGAGCTACGCCTCTTTTCTTCCCCAGTCCGTTGCTCCAGGGCTGGGATTTTCCGGGGCTCGCGTCTTCCTTTTGTTCCTTCAGTTTCCCGGCGGCGCCTGTTCCGCCGGCACCTGCAGCAGGGGGGATTCTGAAGTCACTTTGTTTGGGCAGGCGGGATTGTTTCTGGGCTGGGAATCTGCTGAGCCCCGGCCGTCACATTTCGATAGTCGTTCATTTTGTAAAACGGCACGAGATCCTGGCGCTTAGGGAAGGGTGTCACTGGTGTGTTGGCTGAAGCCAGGCAGAGAGGAGCTGTCCCAGCCCCCTCCACCTCTGTCCCTGCCCCTTCATCCCTACATCACCCCCTGCCATCCTATACCAAACTCCTGCCCTGCTGGTTCCCCTCAACCCTGACCTGCAGCCCCCATGATTCCAATACTGGGGTCCCCCCACAGCTTTGCTGGTGCGCCTCGATCCTGGGCTGCAGCATCTCCTGGTCCGGGATCCCCCTCCCCAGCTCTGCCAATGCCCCCGTCCCCAGCTCTACCCCATCCTGGCCCTCAGCCACATCCCCCCAGAGGGGCCACCAGTGGGACCTGCCAGGGGGCTGGAGATGGGACAAGGTCCAGAGCCACAGCCCTTACGGGGCTGCGATCGCTGCCCATGGCACTAGGCAGCTCTGCCCCATTTCACACGTGCCCTGGGAAGAGAAGGGGGTTCCCGTGCCTCCTGCCCTGCCCTGCCTCGGCTCCCGAGGTAGCTCTGCCAGCCTGGCTGCCACGCCGTCTGGAGGCGGGTGATGCGGCACGGCCAGCACGCCTGGGAAGGGACTAGAAATCGGCTCCCCTTGTCCCTGCGAGCTGGGGCTGTCCCTGAGTCAGCGTGTCCGGGCATTCATCTGCCAGTAACGTCTCTGTTCTGGAAGGGCTGCTCTGTGTCCGCACCGGAGGATCTCCGTCTCGGAGCACAGGCAGCTCCGCACGCGAGCGGTTCACACCGAGGCGCCCTGCTCGAGGCAGCGTCTCCCCTTTGCTTAGGGCGAGTTAAGGATCATTGTCTGGAAGCCCTCCCAGTTTCCCAATTGATTTGTTTCTGCGGCTCCAACCTGATACGTTCTCATTAAATCCTCGGGACTGCTGGGGGCTGTAAAACCTTTTGACAAGCCCTTGATCTTTGCTGCAGCAGCCGCTGACGCCGTCTCATTTGCAGATGCACAGGTCAGGGGAAAAAAGTGCTTAGCGATGGAGCCAGGTTTTAAATCCCAGTCTGCTCCGTGCACGTCTGCTGGAGCTCCCGATGCTGATGAGGCTGTGACCGTGCCTGCTGTACCAGATAGCTCTGGGCCCTCGCTGGCTAGAGGGAGTTGGCCCAGCGCTGGCGTTCATTAAACGGGGTCACCCTGCGGGTTTGAGCAGACACAGAGCAGCAACCGCAGGCTGCC
>NW_027130678.1:0-1721 GCF_026122565.2 Emydura macquarii macquarii
GATGCTTCTATCCTTTGAGCTTTTCTTATCAAAGCCAATATGGCAAAAACAACGAGAGTTCTGCGGCCCTTTAAAGACTTTAGTCTTTAAAGGGCCACAGAACTCTCGTTGCCAAAACAACGTAGATGCTTCTATCCTTTGAGCTTTTCTTATCAAAGCCAATATGGCAAAAACAACGAGAGTTCTGTGGCCCTTTAAAGACTTTAGTCTTTAGAGGGCCACAGAACTCTCGTTGCCAAAAACAACGTAGATGCTTCTATCCTTTGAGCTTTTCTTATCAAAGCCAATATGGCAAAAATACGAGAGTTCTGTGCCAAAACAACGTAGATGCTTCTATCCTTTGAGCTTTTCTTATCAAAGCCAATATGGCAAAAACAACGAGAGTTCTGTGCCAAAAACAACGTAGATGCTTCTATCCTTTGAGCTTTTCTTATCAAAGCCAATATGGCAAAAACGAGACTGTACGAAGCTTCTGTGGCCAAAAACAACGTAGATGCTTCTATCCTTTGAGCTTTTCTTATCAAAGCCAATATGGCAAAAACAACGAGAGTTCTGTGGCCCTTTAAAGACTTTAGTCTTTAGAGGGCCACAGAACTCTCGTTGCCAAAAACAACGTAGATGCTTCTATCCTTTGAGCTTTTCTTATCAAAGCCAATATGGCAAAAACAACGTAGAGTTCTGTGCCAAAAACAACGTAGATGCTTCTATCCTTTGAGCTTTTCTTATCAAAGCCAATATGGCAAAAACAACGAGAGTTCTGTGGCCCTTTAAAGACTTTAGTCTTTAGAGGGCCACAGAACTCTCGTTGCCAAAAACAACGTAGATGCTTCTATCCTTTGAGCTTTTCTTATCAAAGCCAATATGGCAAAAACAACGAGAGTTCTGTGGCCCCTTTAGAAGACTTTAGTCTTTAGAAGGGCCACAGAACTCGTCTGTGCCAAAAACAACGTAGATGCTTCTATCCTTTGAGCTTTTCTTATCAAAGCCAATATGGCAAAAAATGTCAAAAACAAAGAGAGTTCTGTGGCCCTTTAAAGACTTTAAAGACTTTAGTCTTTAAGGGCCACAGAATTCTTTCGTTGCCAAAAACAACGTAGATGCTTTATCCTTTGAGCTTTTCTTATCAAAGCCAATATGGCAAAAACAACGAGAGTTCTGCGGCCCTTTAAAGACTTTAGTCTTTAGAGGGCCTCAGAACTCTCGTTGCCAAAAACAACGTAGATGCTTCTATCCTTTGAGCTTTTCTTATCAAAGCCAATATGGCAAAAACAACGAGAGTTCTGTGGCCCTTTAAAGACTTTAGTCTTTAAAGGGACACAGAACTCTCGTTGCCAAAAACAACGTAGATACTTCTATCCTTTGAGCTGTTTTTATCAAAGCCAATATGGCAAAAACAACGTAGATGCTTCTATCCTTTGAGCTTTTCTTATCAAAGCCAATATGACAAAAACAACGAGAGTTCTGCGGCCCTTTAAATACTTTAGTCTTTAAAGGGCCACAGAACTCTCGTTGCCAAAAACAACGTAGATGCTTCTATCCTTTGAGCTTTTCTTATCAAAGCCAATATGGCAAAAACAACGAGAGTTCTGTGGCCCTTTAAAGACTTTAGTCTTTAAAGTGCCACAGAACTCTCGTTGCCAAAAACAACGTAGATGCTTCTATCCTTTGAGCATTTCTTATCAAATCCAATATGTCAAAAACAAAGAGAGTTCTGTGGCCCT
>NW_027130679.1:0-17452 GCF_026122565.2 Emydura macquarii macquarii
CTCCAACCCCCCCAATAACGCTCGAGGCTCCCGATGCTTCCTAACAACCCTCCCAGCTGAGCCAGGCGCGCCCACCCGCCTCTGTCCCCCCTCACCCCCATTCACCTCTGCTCCTCCGCCCTCCCAACAGCCCCCCCGCAGCATCTACTCCCCGCGCTCCCCCCGACTCCCCACCGATTTCCCGTCACCCGCCTTCGCCAGCCCCCACCCCCAGACTCACCCCCCCCCCACACACACACCCAGCTCTGCTTCGGCAGGGCACGTGGGACAGGCTCCTGCCGCCGCCCCAGGGGAACAGCAAAGCGCCGGGCGGGGAGGGAGATCCGGGACTGTGGCCGGTGAGAAACGTCCCGCACCGAGCTGCACCCAGCCCAGCAGCGCTGGTGAATAACTAGACTTGGCCCCGTCATACACCGCAGTGACTCCGGGCTGTAACTCGGTGTGTGGGCAGAGGCGAGCTGCAGCGGAGGCGGACTGGCCGGTAAGCGGCAGGCACCGGTACTGCGGCAGGGCGGTGTGAACTCAGACACTCGCTGTGCTGGATGTAACGGGCGGGCTGAGCAGAACCGGCCTCTCGTTATCTCGTCCCCTTGTTTCCCCTCCGGTGCTGATCGTTTCGCGAATATCTTCTGTGTGTTGCATTGCTCCTTCTCGTGGGGAGGAAGCGGGGATCGGACACCGCTCACTGACTGCTGGGCAGGGCTGAATGCCGAGAAAACAGCCCGCTTCCCGGAGAGAGGCTGCTGCATGAAGTCAGAGCAGCTGCGCGCAGCCTGCGAACCGCTGTGTGTAGAGCGCGGCACGGAGCTGTGCTGGGGTGGTGGGCGGGAGGAAGGGGCTTTGCTTTCTACTTCTGTGGGCAGCTGAGAGAGGACAGTTTCCGGGCCTTTTTCTTCACACCAGTGTAACTTTGCCCGCGTTAATGAGCCTGATTCTCCGCTTCCCTGTACGTTGGGCAGTTGTATAAAATCGGTGCAGAGTCAGTGTGAAATCCTGCCAAATGCGGATCCTTAACAGCCAAGATGCCGGGCAGTGAGAGAAAAGGGCTCGTGGAGTTGCTCTGGTTTAACAACAGTGCTTTGATCTTGTCTAATGCGTCAGCAATATGGACCTGTGATCATGGGTATTTTAAAACAAAAACGAAAGAAAACGTTCATCTTCTTTTAACCACGTCATGTGGAGGAAATTTTAATTAACTTTATGCCCCCAAACCTGAAAATTCTGGACTATATAGTTAATAATAATAACTGTGATGCTGTAGGAGGCAACAGGGAGGTTGGGTTTTTTTGTCCTACCCTCTTAGTTAGCTTCAGGAATAAAAAATCTTTTAGAAAGTGGTCTAATTTTGTTCAGAAGTTGACCGTGCAATTCTGTTCACAAGATTATCCTGCCAACCCTTACTCATGCAAGTAGTGCCATTTACTAGAACAAAGTTTTGTAGAATTATGCCCTGTTTTTTGTTGTCTGATATTCCCAATTGCAAACAAAACACCATTTCTGGGATTCCCTCTGAGACCTTTTCCACGTGGCTTATCCAGAACACTTTCTCCAGTTCTGGGAGAACGTTTTATCCATTTCTCTGGGATCCAAAAAGTCTGTTAGAATCTGAACTTGTCACTAAGGTTTCTTCTTCAGCGTTTCAGAGCGCTGTGTCTGAGGTGATCAGGATCAGGTGTAGTGGGGTAGGTGAGGGAGCACACCTCCAAAATACATAATTATAAATCAGATTATATACATATTGCAAATCAGACTAACACACGTACATTACATTCTATATTGTATCACACACTTAACGATTGACTTACTGACTGTGTGAACCAGGCCCTGTATACATTGTGAGCTATCCATGTGCTATAAACTGGGCTAGTAAGCAAAGCAAAGCTGCTAGCTTATCACATTTTACTATTGTTCTATTTTTTTATCTACTAGCTGTGGAGATGTTTGTAAAGATTATAATTTAGAGATGCTCCCTCATAAGGGACAGTGTTGTGAACATAGGAATTTGGAGATGTGCCCTGGAGGCTCAGGCAGGGGTGGGAACATCACATGGCTGTGAGGAGCAGTTCGTCACAGAAGCGCTCCAGTTTGTTGTATTAAAGTTCTACTTTTATTCCATTCTCATTCCTTGGTTTGCTATTTAATGAACCCCAAGAATGTTACACTAGCTACATGTTATTTACAAGGCCCATTGTTAATTTCTGCTTTGTCCACTGTCCTTTTGTCTTGTTTCCTTACTTCTATTTTTCTTTGTGGTTGCAAGGCCTACAAATGTGCATATCACTGATGCTGCATACATAATTAAAACACCTCATAACAGAGAGACCAGTAAGAAGCAGGGCTGTCTTTTATTTGAACTTTGAAAAGTTTTATTTTTCATAATATGATGTAATACAGAAAAAGAAAATATTTACAATATTACTGATTTTCTCTTTTTTTCTAGACAAAATAATCAACTCTGTGCTCACATGTGCTACATACAGATACAGGGCCCAATTCTCATTTACATTTAGGCCATATTATTCAGCTCCAGCAGTTCAAGGCTCCTTTATACTTCCAGATAGTTGCCTATAGTGGCTGGTTTAATGCAGCTTTGATCTGTACCCTGTAAACTGTGTGTGTATGTTTGATTCCTAAATGATCCTCTCAGGGTATGTCTACATTGTGTTTTAAAACCAGTAGCAGTGAGTGTCAGAGCTCAAGTCTATAGACTTGGGCTCACACTAAGGCACTAAACAGTACTGTAGATGTTGCAGCTTGGGCTCTCAAACTCACCCCCTCCCTGGATTTCAGAACCCAAGCTCCAGCTCGAGCCCCAACATCAACACAGCTGTTGACGTGGACGCGCAATGGCAGGCATGTTTGGATAGAATGTCTATCACTGTTAAAATGTACTTAAAACCACTGTTGTGTTTGGGGAGCCTTTGCATATCCACTAAATCTGCCTGTCGTTGCGCATCCACATCTGAAACAACCATCTTGTTTCTTTTAAAACATATTCGAGCCGGTTTGTGTAAAGTGTAAGCATCCAGGTCTGAAAGCCAGGCTGTTACCTCTCCCCTGTTCAAAGTTTCATTATGCTTTTTGGCCGCTTAAAAATGAGAGTTCACCCCGCCGAAGCTCCCAACTTCCCAGGGGTGTAATATATTTTTTTAAAAAGAGCCGCCTGCGTTGACATGGCTGTTACTCTTAACACCTGTTTACTAACACAAGTATGGAGGAACACATTCACGCTGACAAATTTAAACGATTTTTATTAACTGCCTGGTTTAACACATCCTTTTACAACATCCCATGAGCTGATTCATTCTTCCATTTTGCTGTTTCCCTCTCGGATCGGTGCTTCAGACATGAGCAAAAACAGCTGATACATGATAGATTTACTCCCACAGGATTACCAATATATAGGTTCTCAAAGGTCTGTAGAAAGGCATCGTCGACCTGTCGAGAGATTTTCAGAAAAGAAATAGCTGTAAGATCCCCCATCGCTTGGTTTGTACCTAACCCCATCACGCCCCCATGCTCGTTCCTTTACCTGCGCCACGTCTTCTCCATTCGCCTTGTCCGTCGGTGACTCCCGCGAGCTGCCTTCCTCCATGGGGATGGACAACATGAGGTCGTCAGACTCCCTCATGGTTGCTTGAGTTTTGGGTTCCGATGTATCCATCAACATCTGGGACAAAGGGCTGTCCTCAGAACTGTTGCTGATGCAGCATTTTCTCCACAGGCAGTTAGAGGCCCCAGGAGCCAAAACAAATTCTGAAGGCCTCACGGGGATGGTGAAGGCATCCATGTTCTCCTCTCAGTGTTTTTCCACAAGCTGTGAACCATGCAGTCTCGAAAACAAGATGCTTTAAAGGCCCTGAGGTTTGTGGGGTGGCGCTGCTGCCCGACCAACCTTCAAGCCCCAAAAATTCCACCCCATCCCGATTGATGCACCTTTACCTTTTGGGACGGCCTAAGCCCACTCTGATTGGTGGAGGGGTCACCCCATTCCTCCCCATGCCCTTTCTGGGACGATCCTGCTCTTGGCATGAAACGCATGCCGATTGGCGGAGGGGTCACCCCACCCCGCCTTGTGCCCTTTGTGGGCCAATCCCACTCTCGGGGCAGTCCCGCGGGGGCGAAACCCTCTCCTATTGGTGGGGAGCGGGTGGGAGGCATTCTCAGAGGGGTGACACCACCCACTTCCAATCAGGTGGCCATCTTGACCCAGAAGTTATAACGAGGGGCGGGACCGGATGTCAGGTGACTGGATGGGGCGGGACTTAAGTGTCAAGGGGCGTGGCTGACATTTGATTAATGGTAGGCCCCTTGTACTACTCGCTGGGGTGGGGGATGTATTGGCATATACGCTGTTGAAGGATTATTATTAAAATGTGTTTACAGTAGCTAGCAAAACATTTCAACCAGAAGGACTTCATGTGGTACGAATTATAAAAACAAAGGAAGACTTGAAGAAGATAAAAAAGAATAGCATGTATTCTACATGTGTAGAAGTAACAGGAAGGGAAGAAAAACCAGTAAGGAAAGTGACCAGGAAAAAGTATTATATTTTTATATAAAACTAGGAACAATAGATGAATGTTTTGTGACTGTAATATCCATTGACACTAATATTCCTGAAAGTATTACTCCAGGGGGAATTCTGCACCACTGTGCAAAACAGAATTAATGTTCTGCTCAGAATTTCCTTTTTCCGCCACAGAATTGGTGCTGCAGAGCTGCTGGCTGCCACGAGGGGGTTCTGAACTCAGCAGAGCCCAGCTTTCCAGTTCACAAATAGAAGACACTGCCAGGGGGAGGGGAGAGTGAGCTGGAGGGTTCCCAGCAGCCATAGTTCCTGGTACACCCTGCAGGAAGAAGGTGGCATGCAGGAAACTATGCAAGCCCAGGATCCAGCATCAGGCTGTTTCCTCCCTTTGCATCCCTGGACTCTGGGATGTGAGTGTCTGAACTGGAGGGGCCGGTAGCTGGGTTCTGGGAGGTAAAGGGTGCAAGTATCTGGGATGGGAGTGCCCCATGGCTGCACTCTGGGGGTAGGGAGTATGAATGTCTGGGGTGGTAGGCGGCCCTATAGCTGAGGGTTGAGGGGGGAGATGGTATATGTGTTTCTGGGAGGGAGGAGGCAGAGAAACAGGAACTGGGCTATCGTAGGGGCTTCCTTAAGTCTCTACTCCTGAGGAAATGTTTTGTGTGTCTGTATTACTACATATATACGCCATTTCTACACTAGTAAGCTGACAGCGGAACAGCTGTACTGATGTTGTAAGATCATTTGTGTAGCTGCTGTAATAAATACACATACGAGTGGCAATAGCCAAGATGCTCTCCTGCCGACATAGCGCTGTGCGCACTGCCATTTATGCTAGCGAAACTTATGTCGATCAGGATGTTTTGTCACACCCCTGAACGACATAAATTTTGCCAACATAAATGGTAGTGTAGATATGTTCATAGTTGATGACAGGTATTTTGAAATAAGGTACCAAAATAACGGAAGCTGGCATGATTATATAGTGTTGTTTTGAAACACCAAATATGCAGAATTTTAAAATATTGTGTGCAGAATTTTTAATTTTTTGGCGCAGAATTCCCCCAGGACTAAAGTAAGGAAACAGGGAGTCTTTCTCTGTCTCATCTTGTCTTTTATATACCCGATTGAGACCTTGATGGCTAATTATCTTCTTTGAACAGGTGTTTTTATGTCAGTTCTAAACTGTTTGGAAATATCAGTGGAAACTGTAACAAACTCTAAACTGTAGTGATATTAATGAGCTTTCATAAATGCAGGGATCATATACAGACACACACGTACAGCCATTCTCTACAAGTCTCTTTTGTCTTTTTTTTTCATTGCAGATGGGTTTCTGCTCCATATAACAGCACAGGCTCAGTAGCTTTAAAAAGACCAAAGTGTACGTGAGACGCTTCAGACTCCCTCCTAATATTTTGATTTAGAGAAGAAGAAATGAATCTTGCAAATGATGGTGCAATGTCCAGAGCCATATTTGACTGGGACTACCTTCTTTGGGAAGTTCGTTTGAAGTTAGTAGCAGCTGGATTTTTCATCTACCTGGGTGTATTTCTTCTAACTCACTGGCTGTTCTCATGGATCAGTACCAGTTATCGAACTTTTTCAGCAAAGGAGAAGGTCTTCTCAAACATAGCTATCACACGTGGCCTGTTTGGAATTCAGTGTTCAGTAGCTGGCTTCTGGGCCTTGCTTATAGATCCAGTTTTTCAAGCTGACCAAGTGTATTCACAGCAAAAGTGGAGCTGGTTTCATTGCTTAATAGCCTCTGGCTTCTTCTTATTTGAAAATATATCTGTTCATGTGTGTAATATTGTTTTCCGGACATCTGATGTGTTGACGGTAGTTCATCACTTACTCGCCTTTGGTGGGCTTCTTGGTGTGATAACTAACGTAAAGTCTGGACACTACCTATTCATAATGGGACTGCTAGTTGAGATGAGCACGGTTTCACACTGCATATACCTCATTCTTGTAAGGGTAAGAACTTGCTATATCAATTATTTGTAATATAAGTTTTAGTTATAAACCTCACATTGCCTCCTCCTCAAAAAGAAATTGCAGTGAAATATTGGCCTCCATATTTGAAGATAAATTCTTCCTAGATCCCAAAACTCTTCTTCCAAACTTGAAGTGAATTGGCCATCAGAACCCTTAATGTTAACACTCTAAAAACACTTAAATATTGTCCACGTTCTTTTTTTTTTTTTTTTTTTTACCAATTTTGTAGCAAAGAAACAAAAAGGAGAGATTTTTAAAAAGTACTTAACAGACCCACTATTTGGGAACTAGTGCAAAGAACTAAAGATTAGGTGACTAAATCCTATTTTTAAAAGATTTTTTTTTGAGACTGAAAATAGTAACATGAGAATAGCTTATCAGCTCCAACAAGCTTAACACAGACCATTACATTTCTGCTTGAGACTCATAGTGTGTGCATGTGTGCTTACACATCTGAGTGTTTATGTATATTCTACGGATGCAGAGAGAGAGAACAGCCTTGAAGAGATCTGCTTTGCTTGTAGGAGGGAAGAAATCAGCCCTACCTCCCAAACCGTAATTAATTCTAAGCGGTGTGTCTTAGTGGTTTAAGTGTCAGTTCCTAAATATATGGACTCACAGCCACAAGCCCTAACGGGATCACCTCAGCCCTTCTGCAGTGCTTTTAATAAGAATATAAACATGGTGGTCCTCTTTGTGCACATAGCTGCTAGAGCATTCAGAGAGTCATGGTCTGCCTTGGTGGGGTTGACCAAAAGTTCCCAGACGCTGCTAACTCTGCTGTGCTTTTGTGACAGGTGCTGTTTTTGATTGTCTTCCTCCATCCAACTGGTGGCTGCATCTAGGTGATGCTGTATGCATATAGTTTGCAAAGTGGCTTAGAATTCTGAGTTTTTCTTTTTGCACTCTAGAGAAAAATGATTGAGAGAATGTTTGTATGGCAGTTTATGCTAAACATAACAGGAAAGCTAAATATGTATCTTATTTATAGAAAACACTGACTGTGTTATCGTTTCAGATGTAATATCATTTCTCTTACATTGTTGTCGTCTCTTCCAGATTGGCTGGGCTAAAGCCCTTTTTTGGAAGGCAAACAAATGGATAGGTGTTCATCTGCGTCACTGCCGCATAGTCCTTACTTATCACATGTGGTGGGTGTATATTTCCAATTGGAATGATCTGGTGGAAAATATGGGACTTCTACACTTTATTATCTTTTTCATTGGATTAAGTACGCTTACATTAATACTTAATCCATACTGGACATATACATCGACTCGGCGACTCTTCGATCCGGTTGACAGGAAGTTTCCAAATACAGCAGTGAAAAATGGATCCCCTGGAAAATTAGATAGTGAAACATTCCCAAAGAAGAGGATATAGTGCTACAACAGCTATTAGGGTAACAATAATGTATGGCCAGAAGAACATGGTTTCAGATCTACTACTAACTTCATGAAAATAGCATTGCTTAAAAAATGTCTATGCATATATTGACCATTTTGTAGATTGCTATCTATATCCTATATCATTCATCAAAAGCATTTTAAAACTGAGGCTATCTGTATTTAAAATACATACATATACAGAATCTTTGATTTAGTGAGGATCTTCAGTAACTTCAGTCCGGGATCATAATATAATAAAATTTAACTTCTGGGGGAAGTGGCAAATAAGTGATAGAGAGCTAATGGAGGTGTCATTTGATTCATAAAAATCTAGAGAATCATAATTTCAATGGTGTTACCATCTTCAGGGTGGCAGGGGGGATCTCCCTTGTGCATCCCCCTGCTCCCAGGTCCAGGTCCTCCAATTAGTGGAAGTTTTGATAATACAACTTTGTCCAAAATCAGTCAAGTTGGGTATTATTGAAAAGCCCTTTGTCCCACGAACACAATAGGGCCAAACATGAAAAACCCAAAACAATTCTGTAGCTATATATTTTCAACAAAATAATGAAATATCAACTTTTAAAATTATTTTTTAATGCATGGATGCATTGCTTGCATGAAAAAAGACATTAATCTTCGGTAATCCCAGTGAGGTTAGCTTTGACATATAGGACTGAAAACATGTATTTGTCAGTCATCATCTGTGTCATCTCTGGGTATGGCTCCACTGCTAGACACATTGTCACATTGCTCCTCATCCATGTCACACTCACAGATCTCTGTATAAGGCAGGTGGCTGGCCAGACATTTATAAGGTGGTGAGCAACTCGTCTTCCAACATGAGCTTTTGATTAGCTGAAGAATTGTTTTGGGAGCATGTGGAATTTCATGCATAACTGGTGTCATCAGTCCATCCTCCAAACCTATCTGTGCCTGATAGGGAAGGATAGTTTTGGATGCACTCGATCATCCCGGAGCCATTCCATTGCCTGATAATTTGCCCTCTTGATAACACATATAAATGTATCCTCTGTCAATAGCAGTTTTTCTCTGTTTGCTGCTTGGAAAACATCCACCAATATACTCTGCAAGTGTCATAATCTTGGTCTTCAAATGGTAAACTGGGGATATGAAAATGTCTAGTGCATTTATGATCTCATTGGTGCATGCACGGATCATTCACTCTGGCAGCTTGTGTAGTGCTGAGTTCAAGGCTGACCATGTTGGAATGTATCTTTCTCCTGAAATGGTGTGGTATGGTATTTCCTGGGTTCCCTGATGTTTTGAGGATACATCTTCTGTCTCTTCAGCAAAGCAGTACTCATTGAAGCTGGCCTTAGTTTTAGCACTTGGTGGGGCTGGGTTTAGCAGTAGTGCTGGGGGTGCAAAAGTATGTTAGAATGTTGGGCCCTAATGGTCTTAGGCAGATGGGTAGGCATCTCAATGGGGCTGTGCAGCTCTCTCTTTCTTGTATATTTTTAAGTATTAATAGCGAAAAAATAAATGTGTTAGAACTGATTTTATAAAAGGTGTTATGAACAAATTGGCTTTTCTTACCCTGATTTTTAAATTTTCAATTAAAAGCATTTCTTTATAGGAAAAAGTAGGGAAAAGAAATGCAATGTATTCCTGGAGGCAGGGTATACTGCTCATGGCGGGGACCTTGTTATATTTTATACCTCCTAAAACATCCTGCACATCAGTGGTATTTAATTAATAATATTATTAACCTACCAGTGTTTGCTAGTTCAAAAGAACCAGAGAGTGAAGCTGATATGTATCTAAACTGAATTCTTATTTGGGGGAGGGGAGTGTTCTTCAATGTAGTTAAAAATGTAGCTAGGGTTAATTTTTATATTTGTGACTTTCACCTTGTTAGTGTGCCAGATAGCATGGGCGTAATATAAGAAGGTGGATCAAACTCCTTTACTTTTATTGAAGAGAGGTGCCAGGGAACGAGGGAGGGTCAGAACTTGTTAAAGGGAAGAATAAAGGATGATCCCCTAGCATATATCCCTCAAAAATTATAATATCAACAAGTAACCTTAACTGTTATACAGATATACATAGATCTCTTTCATAGCTCTAGACCTAAACCAGTAGTGTCTATTCTCTTTAGGTCTGAAGGATGAGATATTAATAAATGCTACTTGGACTTTTTTGCTGCACACAGTAGATGTCGGTCTTTTGTAGTCTTTGCTAACATAAAGTTGGTTTACTGCTTTAGCAGGGCCTCATCGTGCTCCCATATGGAAAAGCTCCCATTGACACCAGCGAGAGTTGGATCAGGCTGTTAATATCATGCTGCCATCACTTGGAAAATTTTTGCCTAATTCTGAATGTAGGCAATGTACTCTCTTCCTCAGTTCAGTGCTGCAGACTTCATCTTTGCTCTCATCAAGAACGAGCTAAATTATTGTAGTACTTTTTATCAGCCAGTGCATGATGTCCTTTCAAGCAAATCCGAACACTCTAGACTGGTATCTGGTTCTAAATGTCTGATTGCAGCACTCAGGTGTTGTGTTCCTCACATTGACTTTGTATTTTGGTGTTTTTGTTTATTAAATCATTTTTTTATTCTTACCTCAAGCCCTCCTTTGGATTGCCAGCTGTGTAAATTTTTATTCTTGTACAGTAATTGAGGATTTATATACTATGCCCTCTCTTTCTAGAGTATCTACCATTGATCTCCTGGAGATTTTCACTTGATAGGGGTTTAGAAGTCAGTTTAAACTGTCTTTTAAAACACTGAATATACTTGGGTTCAATGTAGAATAAAGCCTTGTGGATGATATGCCATTTTTGGCTTGTTTGCATATATAAATATTTTGTTGAATGATTATATGAACAAAATGATTATTTTGTTGAATGATTTTGTTGAATGATTTGTGTGACTCTTTCATTCACTATTTTACTCATGAAATGTCTGCTTCTTTAAAGTTCAAAGTTTTTCCATTGGTGATTTGCAGCAATGAATTATGTACTAAAACTTTCTTTTTCTGTATTGACAATGTTTTATTGTAATATGTTAAGGATAACGTCATGTTTAGAAACTGGGAATAATTACAGTATAAACTTCTCATATTAACAATATAAAGGAATAGATAAAAAATGTCCAACTCTTTAAGTATTATGGATTATTAATTGCAATGCATCTTCACAATGCTTGCATTTTGTATGGGTAAATAAAAATGCACAACTTTGAGATCATTCCTTTAGTCTGTATAATATGTGTTTCAGTTGTGTGGCCTGTGTCTGAGTTAGGCCCTGATCCTGAGGACTTTACACATACGCATAAATATTTTCAGGTTTGTCTTAACCAAAGAGGAAGAGGTCTAGTGAAATAAAAATTACAGTACAAAGTTTAAAAGAGATACTGTCTCTTAATCAGCTCGTTGTTTGTAAATTGGGAAGAAAGATTTAGATTCCAGCATGCAGTATAAAACCGCCATCATTTACAGAATGGTTTTACAAAAAGTATAAAATCTTAAAAGAAATGCCATAGCTTTGTAACTGTACCAAGGACAGAAATAATAGCTGTAGCATCTGACACCATGGTCAATTAACTATCACCATTACGTGATGAGACATGTCCACCACTTTATACCTCTTCTTTTCCTGACCTTTATTAAAATCTAAAATTAACATCTCCATATCCTTCTGCTTAACATAACCTCTTTTATTTGCATAAACGTTTTAGAAAATCAACTATCCTAAACTTCTAAACGTTTAACATAAAAAAAGTGGGCATGTGGATAAGAGAGCTCACATTGATGTTAGGAGAACTATGACAAATGCCTGAAACCTTTTTTTTAGTGAAACAGCTTTTTATTCATTCTGTGTTAGCTGTCATGATTTAACATTAGCAAGCATCTGTCATACAGAAACTGCATCTTCCTGAGGCATGATTTCTCCCATTAATCTGCGAAATTTATAATCTCTTTTTCATGGGGTGTCAGAAACAGTTTTAAAAATAACTATCAAAAGCATTGGGAGGATTATATATTTTTGTGATATTTTGTAGCACTGCTTGCAGAGCAATAATTATATTTTTAGTTTCTTTATATCACATTCCAAGGCCTCTAAAGAATTAATTCACCTTTTCATAAACAACACTCTACATTTTACTTTTACCAAGCTGTACCCCTCAATGCCTTTCAGTATTAAATAATACAAGATGGTAGATGAGAAATCTGAGAAACTTTTGAAAACAAAGGTGTTACAGTCACTAAAGTCTAATGTGGAGCGACTGGGGTGTGTGCGTAGAAATTAAGACACTACTGAAGTCAAAGAGTGTATGATTTAAAAGGAGACTTGAAGAAAAGAGAAGCTGTGTGGTTCAGTGGTATTTCATGCTGTCTGATTCGCCACTGATTCGTACACCTACCACACATTCAGGAACATGGGACCCTTATCAGAGGAACAGACAGAATACCACTGTTTTTGATAAACAGTAACCTACCAACAAATGTAAAATACAAAAGTTAAGTGTGCAAGTCTTTGCCTTACCTACTTTCCTTTTGACAATCATCCCCAACTTCCAACAGGAGAGAGACTGGTTCCAGAATACCCCATAGCTAGTGGTTAGGGCACCCTCCTAAGAGGAAGGACCATGTTCAAATCTTTCTCTGCCTCATATAGAGGGGGTACTGAACCCAGATCCATCACATGGCTGGGGCGGGCACTAATCAGTGGGCTTAATGTTATGGTCATGAGCACTTCCACTACCACCCTCTGTTTTATATGGGGTGAGACTTGCTCAGACGATGTCTACTGGATCAGGACCCATGAGCAAGATAGCTGGGAGAGTGTCTAGTCTGAGGATGCTGCCTGAGTTTAGGCATGAACTAGGCACCCTGACATGTAGACTGAGCTGACTGTGCATAAGCAGAAACGTAGGCATCTTGGGGACTTCAATGATGCCAGCATAGGTACCTACAAGGTTAAGTGGCAGCTGAACGGGGGTTTTGAGGATCTCCATGGCAGTTAGATGTGGGCGTGGGGACAAAGGATGTCAGTGCTGGGCCACATTCCTAGGGCACTGGGAATTGGGCCCAGGCTTTGGATGGATGGAAGATGGATGGATGGATGGAAGATAGATGGATGGAAGGAAGGAAGTGTGCAAGTCTTTGCCTTACCTACTTTCCTTTTGACAACCATCCCCAACTTCCAACAGGAGAGAGACTGGCTCCAGAATACCCCATAGCTAGTGGTTAGGGCACACTCCTAAGAGGAAGGACCATGTTCAATTTCCTAGCCTTGTACTTAGGGAGGGATACCATGGTAATGGGGTTATAATGTCTCCCCTTCTATTCCTCCCCTCACCATCTGGACAAAGAAGGTGATAAGAAGTGCTTTCTCAGAGAGCATGCCTGTTAGAGAAAGCTCAGGATCTCTTCCCCCTTGTTCTTCTCTTGTAGTTAGTTCGTTAAGGAAACTTATGGTCATTCCTGCTGTTAAGATAGCAACATTCACAACAAAAATGCATATGCCACACAGGTTAAGTGGTAAACAATAAATGGGTGGGTATAATTATATGCTTCCCATAGCCATTAATATTCATTTTATAACCATTTATATCACCAAATAGGGGTTTTATGGGGTGTTGTAGAAGTGTGTGTATTTACATATTATTTTAGCTAAAAAGTTGTAAAATAGTTAACTTGGGGCTCACTTTGTTGGTCGCGAGGCAAAGGGGAACGAGCGGATTAGAAGCTGTAACCGAATAAACGCTCCTTATCACTCCACCCAGCTCAATCTTTCCTCAATCGATCCTGCAACATTAGACTCCTCAGTCCTTTTGTGGATCTAGCTCTAAATGTCTTAATTACAGAAATCCAATAGGAATTAAACCAATATTTCTGTCACTATTTGGCCTTTCACAGGACTCTTGGTAGAACAATAAAACTTGAAGTCACTAAGGGGTCAGTACACTCTTCTTGTTTTTGATACTGGACACTTAGTGATCAGTGTGAATACCAGGGAGACATGGTACGCCTGATTTGCAGATCAATAAGGTTTACTGTGAAAGGTTTTCTATAGATATACTAGTTGAATACACAACCTAAAATTAACTATAATATATCATACTCACTAAGCCTAGAGAACTAAGCAGTCACTCAGGAACGGCTTTCTTCAGGGACCACACCAAGGAGTCAGTGGCCTCTGGTCCAACTGGCAGCACCTCCCGCACAGTCAGGTGTTGATGGAGCACGCTCCTTTGTCTAAGTAATGACTTCTTATACCCTTCCATAAAAAGCTTTCACCTAATTACCTCTCTACTCATTATCATATATGCTACTTACCTACATTGGTTTTTCACCCTTAACTACATTCTATTCTCACCATAATAATTGGGATCGTCAAAACAGCATCTGGTGATAGGAGGGGCGGTGTAAAAATATGCCCCTTGTCAGTGAAACAGTGTACCCCCAGACGTTCAAGGATAACTTGTTCCCATCACTGTTATCTATGTGCAGCTGCAAGCATACATGTGTATTTTGTATTGTTATGTGCCGTGGTATTCAGAAACTGAGATATCTGCAAGGTTACTCAGTAGTCCTATTCATATCTGCCAATAGGAAGATGTTCTGCTACAGGGGACAGAGTAGCCAAGCAAGCAACTGAACCTATGCTAGGCCTGTAGAACAGTGGTCAAGTAACTTACATTGTACTGGGCCTCCAACACTTGTGATTTGAGATGTACTTGGTATATTGTTCCCAAATTTGGTGGGCTGAAGAGATGATAAGATGGACTCTTACCCAGAAGACATTTAGATGATTACTCACATGTCCGAATATTAGTTTATAGATAACAGTTAATGACTTCCAGCAATGTATTGAGATGCATACTTGGATAGTCTATATATTTTTATTTTGGCTTGATTTATTTTTATAATGGAAGGTTCCTGATTCCAAAGCGTTGTGTGCCTTAAAGAAGACGTTTGATTGTTATAAGACATTTCCTAATTATGGAAGATTTGTCATTGCTACCTATGTGTTGTTTATTGACATCTGGGGGGAGATCCTCAACTGGTGTAAAATCACAGCTCCATGGGCTTCCATAGAACTGTGCCATTTACATCAGCTGAGGATCTCGGGAGAAAACAAAAGCTGAGGTTAATTCTGGAGCGGCTTCATTACTCAGGACCGAAAGTCTGAATCTGAAAGGAAACATAACTTCAGAGAATTCCATCATTAGCTCAGGTAATTCTCTTTATTGACCCACAGGAGTGACTTTCTTAGGATCTGTACTGGACACGTAACAAAGATAGTCTCTTTCCCATGCAACCATGAATAAAGAGGAAATCATTGTACACTGTTTAAAAAACCCAGCATCTTTGTCTAAACAATGGATGTGGGGGTCATGTGGTACTCCTTTCGACTGCCTAGTCCCAGATCTACTCTCTCCTCCCATATTAATTCATCTCTATTAATTATTTTCTGAGCATATCGGCAACAAGTTTCTGTCATAAAATTTTTAATTAATCTCCAGGATAAACTTAAAACTGTTGACTATGAGTTTAAATGAAAACATGAGGCAACAAAAGACCTAAGCCTAAATCACCTGAGCAGCTGAAGGGGAAGACCACAAGGCACAGCAGAACCTAGACCTGGATATCTCTGTCCACAAAGAATTCCTTATGGACAGAATGGGTTTGATTTAAAAAAACATTCATGGCCTCTCTTAAAGATGTATGTGATGTAAAATCCCAAATGGCTCACTTGGAAAATGAGCTACAAAAGACTGCCATAGAAAGCACTGAAATTAAATTAAATTAAAGCTCAGAGTAGACTTAGAAATCAGATTTCCAGGAAACAACATTTGCCTCTTGGGCATTGCTGAAGATCTAGAGAAGCTGATCCCTGACATATATAAATTGGACTCCCAGGTGTCCCTGTTAGATAAAGGGCTCATGGAATGCCTGGTGCTAAGAGGTGGAAGTCTCACAAGCCCATAGCCATCATCTTCAAGTTGCTGGAGTTCAGTAATGAAGTAACTTATGGATAAAGTACAATGAATGCTGCCAGAAAAACTGTAGCCCTTATATGCAAAGCCCACAAAATTCCTTTTTCCTGACTTCTTAGCTGAGCTTAACAAAAAGAGAGCTGTTATCAATGGCATGAAGCAAATTCTGAGGGGGAACAATGTCAGATACGGCATCAAGTACCCATCAATCTTCACTGAGGATCTAGCAGGCTCCACATGATTTTGCAAAACCTCCTCGGAAGTATGACAGATAATTCAAAGACAGAGACCAAAAACGGCAGAATGATTATTTTATCACAAAAAGCATACCTCAACGAGTTTAAAAATCAGTTTGTTTTCATATGTATTCTTACAGATAACAGTACTACTCACTTATATAATCTTCCAATTCCTAGACAGTAACTGGCTGGGCTAAACTCTTCTATTGATCTCCTTTGGAACTGAGCAATAATGACTTACGTATAGCTCTGCAATGTGTGGAGTAACAGTTTTAACACTAAGCTGAGGGATATAGCACCATCTACTGACTGAAGTATTATCTGCTATGCTAATCATCACAACTTGCACTGCTAGACAGAATCTCTTCCCTAATTCTGTTTCTGATGCATTGTGTTATGGTAATCATAAGTCCCTTGGAGCAGTCCATACTTCTCACGTGAAAACCGATTATAACCTAAACCTTAAATAGCACTAGTTATTCAATTTGTGCAGGGCATTTGACATACTATGAATACGATTTATATCTTCAGGACTTGAAGAAGATCTCTGTGTAAACTCAAAAGCTTGTCTGCCTCATCAACTGAAATTGGTCTAATAAAAGATATTAGCTCACCTACCTTGTCTTTCTAATAGCCTGGGACTGACACAACTATAACAACACTGCATACAAGCTTTATTTAAATAAGAGAACCAATTTGGTTCTAATAAATTTGATCATTTCAGTGAAGCCCTCCCTTTTAATACCCTAAATTCAGAAAAAAACTATATCAACACAACAGATCGAACAGACTATAAAATATATGAATTCCAGCAAGGTCTCTTTTCAGCAGATTTCTATTAAACATTTTGTAATCAGCTGTCCTCTGTTCTTTCAAAGGTTTTCACTGAGCTATTTTAAAAAAGGAACCATGTCTTAATAATAAACCATGTTTTAATATTAAAGAACAGCAAAGACGGTGGCAACTCTGGTGACTTCTGCCCCATTTCTCTATTTAACACAGATTGCAAAACAATTGCAAAAATTTTAGTGACAGACCTGAACAGCATCATGCCCTCAGTTATACACGCATATTGGGTTGGTTTCATTAAAGGAAGTTTGGCTGCTGATAATATGAGAAAAATCACTCACTGGATCCAGCAAGCTCAGATGTCAGAAGTTCTCTCCATAACCCTATGTGTAGATAGAGAAAATGTAAGATCTGAGGCCTTGTACTTGGACTAAGCTAAGGCCTTGATTTTTGGCTACGTAGTAGCAGCCATGAGCTAAGAAGCATCTGGTCACATCTTCCTCTGATTACATCAAGACAAAGTAACAATATT
>NW_027130680.1:0-1702 GCF_026122565.2 Emydura macquarii macquarii
ACCCAGCTCTGCAGTTATCAGACCATTCTAGTTATTGGTATGCAAAACACTGAAACCTGGTTGCATTGTGAGCTCTCTCTCAAGAAAAGAAGCCCTTCCAGGAAGGATCAGCTCTGCCAGACTCAAAGCCCTCCAGACCCTGAACTGACAAACCTGTTCCTGGGAACCTCCGAACTGCATGGAGTGGTGAGATCAACCCCACCCCTCCTCCTTCCCCCAACACAACTTGTCTCTCCCTCCCTCCCTTAGTCCAGGTGTGTAACTTTCTACTTTTATAATCAAACCTGGGCTAGCTTTCTCCAATACCCCAACTGTAATTGTGTAGTACTGTAAATGTTTGATTGTTTTCCTCTCCTGGTATGGTATTACTGTTAGTATTGTAAGTTTTATATACCTAGCAATAAAATAACTGTTATAATTACGCTTGTTGCCACTTTTCTCTCTATCTCTCCAAACTTTATTTTATTCCTTTGTGTCCTTGGTCCCTATCTTGCTCTGTAGTAACGTTTCTCTTATCAAAGCCAAAGATCTCAGGAGTGCCCAAAAATCCTATGGGGTTTGTGATACGACCCGTGCCCAGGGTAGCCAACTGATAATGCCAAGGTCAGGGCAGGCTGCAAAAGGAGAGCAGATTCTCCTCACGCTGGTGGGTGACACTGAAGCCCGGCTTCCCAGCCAGCCACGAACTGCTTCTGATTACCCACACTGGTTATCACAAAGCCAGTCCACAAATGCCCACAGCCCCCTTTAATGCATTTCAGCTCCAGGCTCCCAAATCGGCACCAGATCCAGCAAAGAGACCAGTTACTCAAACCCTCTGCTCTTTGCTAGAAAGGTTCCCTCTGACCCCAAAGAGTCAGCCACAGCACCAGATCAATATAAGTTTGGATCTCACCTAAAATACCACGCCGGCAGCCAATCCTTTAGTATCTAAACTAAAGGTTTATTGTAAAAGGAAAGGAATAAACCATGAGAGAAATGTTAAAGTTTAAGTAAATCACAGATATACAAATGATTAAAAGTCCATGTACTTCAGGTTTCTGGAAGAAATGTGGATTTGCAGGCTTGTATAGTTCCCTCTGGTTCACATCCAGTACCTGGATGGGTCTGAGTCCTTCGGTTCAGTTGCAAGGTGAATTGGTCCAGAGATAGGTGTGTGTCTGCGGACTGGACAGGAACAAAGACAAAATGGTTTCTCTCGCTTGATCTTATATATCCTCTGTCTTTTCGCCATGTGGCCTGTGAACTTTGCTGGAGCTAAAATGGAGTTCAGAGTCACATGGGCGAATTCTGGAGACTCTTCAGGTGTGCCTGGGGTCCAGTCACGTCAACAGGTGCTGGTGACTCAGTGGTGATGCTGGCTTCTTTCTCTGGGCCCCTCGCACCTGGGAAGGCCCTTAATGGCCATTATGCAGGCCATTGTTCTGCAGCCTTCCTATCTGGGGAGTTGTCTGCACAATTGAAACACAGATATCTCAAATACATCTATAACTTCCCCTTTCACATATTACACATGGAAATAAGTAATATTCTCTTACTTAGCACATCATAACCTTCCTAACCACACCTGATATGGCCTGTCCCACGTGGATTATTATGATTCTGCCATGCTGATGTCACACAATATACTAACTGCCCCCCTCTCAAGTCAGCCCGCATGACAGGGTTTGCTCATCAAGGGGGTTACTGCTAGAACAATTGT
>NW_027130681.1:0-17476 GCF_026122565.2 Emydura macquarii macquarii
TGGGGGGGCAGCTCTGCCTACATGAGTAACAAAGTGGGTGCCCCGCCCTGTATTACAGCTGTGCCTAGAGGCCAGGCCAGGCCAGTGCTGGGCTCTGCACAGACGTGGAGCAGTCGCCAGTCCCTGCCCCGAAGAGCTGCCAGTCTAACCAGACACGACAGGCCCAGGGCGGGGGAAGGGGCAGAACACACAAGCAGAGTGAGCAGAGCAATGGTGCAAATGGCATGTCCCTGCCACCCTTTAACAATCACCCTGCGCTGGGCAGGGGGAGGGGATGAGCTACACGGAAAGGGAGGGGGAGGGGAGCAGGATGCGGGTGGGGGAGGTTGGGGTGACAGGACTGGGTGTGAGGGGGTCGGAGCCGGCAGCCAATCAGCACAGAGAGAAGATGGGCGAGTGACACTGTGACAAGCAGCGTGATGACATCATCAGCCACCGCGTCCCTGCCACCTTCTGCCTGCCAGGGGCACCCCGGGGGTGTGAAGTGCTGCAGCAGCTCCCAGCATGGGCACGTCGCTGGGACACGGTCGCAGAGTGACCCCAAACCTGCTCCCTCCCCCGCTGTGTGGGAGCAATAAACCCCCTGGGTTCAGTGCGTGGGGGCTGGGCAGGCCTGGCCATGGCGGGGGGCAAAGGGGCAATTGCCCAGGGGCCGGCGATTTAAAAGGGCCGAGGCAGAGGGATCGATACCATGGGCAACAGGTGAAGCTTCCCCTTGGGGAGGTTAGTTCCCTGGTCCACATCTTCTGCCCTTGGCCCTGCCCCCAATTCCACCCCTGCTTTTCTCCAGGCCCCGCTCTTGCCCCACCCCCCTTGGCCTGCTCGCCCCCACGTCCCTTGCTCCCCACACCCACTCGGCGAGCCTCCACCCTGCCGCTTACTTCTCGCCGCGTCCCTCGTCCCGCCCCCTCCCCTCTTTGGCCCCCTCCTCTCTTCCACAGCGCTCCTTTCCCACTCGGCCTCCCTGCCGCCACGTCCCTCCTCCCCGCTCAGCCCCTCCAGCCATCACTCGCCACCTTGGGGAAAGTGCGGTGTGAAAGAGATGAGGGTAGCTGAGCGGGAGTGGGGAGGGACGTGGCGCTGAGTGGGCCAGTGGCTTTTCTGCCTTGGGGCCCAGAATTGATGTTTTCTGGCCTGGGTTAGGTTCTGTTCATTACGCGTCCTAAGTGTGCGGGACAAAGGGCAGAGCTTCCCCGTGCAGAGCAGAAACCAAACTGACTCTCAGTTTATTGTGAGAGCTCCCAATATCTGCCCCAGGGTCTATGCAACTTGTTCTATAGTTTGAGATTCCCCCTCCCCACCCATCCCAGTGAACCAAGCCCCCCTTCCCCACTCAGCACCCTGCCTCGAGGGAAGGTAGGTGTGGAAGAGAGGAGGGAGAGGGAGCAGCGAAGGGGGAGGAGGGATGCAGTGAGCATTGAGCAGTGGGGCTGAGCGGGAGGGGGGTGAGGGACATGGCGCTGAGCGGGCCAGCAGCTGTTCTGCCCTGCGGCCCAGAATTGCTGTTGTCCGGCCTGGGTCTGGGTCTGTTCGTTCCGTGCGCTGAGTGTGCGGGACAAGGGGCAGAGCTTCCCCGTGCACGGCACAAACCAGACTGACTCGATTCATAGTGAGAGCTCCCAATAGCTGCCCTGGGGTCTGTGCAACTTGTTGTATAGTTTGAGATTCCCCCTCCTCTCCCATCCCACTGAACCAAGGGACCGACCGTACCTTTCTCTGCCAGATGCGCCGCTGCAAGTCAATGACAGGAGAGGGGTGTTACAAGGGAGAAGATTTAACTTCAATTAGTGCAAACTCACAGGAGTCAGTTTTCTCCTGGTAGAGGCTAGAACACACACAGGGCTCCGCCCAGCTATTCCCGCTGCCAGCGTTATCCTGGGGACACAGCGCCTAGTGCAGTTAAAACGCTGAGTAAGTAGCTGTCTCCCGTCAGTATCAATTGAGTGAAGGGAGGCCCCACACTGAACTTGATAGAGTTTCTGTCTGTCTGTCTGGAATGGGATAACTTCTGAAAACTGCATCTCATCAACTCCAGTGTTTCAGGGCATGTTCTAGGCATCACTGCGCAGAGCCCTCCTGATTTTGGTGAAAACTGGAGAACTGTAAAACCCTGATTGCCACTAAAATCATTGTTTGATCTCTCAGGATACGGGGTGAGGCCGTGACCTCAAGGTTAGGGTTAGGATTTAAGGTGAGGGTGAGGTTACAGTTAGGGTCAGAAGGCCCTTTTCCCCACTCCAATCACCTCCCCCAGCTGGATTTCTTGCCTCCTCTTCAGCCAGCCCCTGCCCGCTGGGCTCCTCACCCCCATATTCCAGCCAGAAAAGCCTGATTTTAGTGGAAATTAGGTTTTTTCTAGTTTTCTGCTTTTCACAAAAATCAGTAGAGTTATGGCCGCAGTGTGTGTGGGGGAGGGGCCCATTTGAAGGTGTGTGTGTGCGGGGGAGGGTAGAGGAGCCCACGTGGATGCACCACTGGGCCTATGTAAGCAATGAAGTGAGTGACCCTCTAGTTACAGAATTGCCACGTAACTGTGCTTCTG
Organism: Emydura macquarii macquarii; assembly: GCF_026122565.2. NCBI lineage: Eukaryota > Metazoa > Chordata > Testudines > Chelidae > Emydura > Emydura macquarii. Next base: position 2,543 of record NW_027130681.1, read on the forward strand.
GATCAAAACGCTCAGGGTGTTTTGATGCTGTTTGGATTACGGGGACCATACATAATATTAACAACATCCATATTTCATAATTATAATAATTAATGTGAGATAGGCCATGTCACGTACTGTTAGAAAGGTTATAGTTTACTAAGTATGATGATATTGTTTATGTGTATGTGTTATATTTGTATTGAAAGTTATGGATATGGAAGATACATCTGTATTTCAACTTGTGCTGTGTTTCTGGGCGACACCCCAGATAGGATGGCTGCAGCACTAGCCTGCTTAATGGCCCATTAAGAAAACTCACAGGTACAATGGGCCCAGGAGAGAAGCCAGGGATACACCTGTTGAGTCACCAGGACTTACTCATGTGACCCTGGACTCCATCTTATTCCTGTAAATTTCCACAAGCAGCATGGGAAAGGCCAATGGACGCAGAAGGCAGCTGCACCACATTCATTTTGTCTTCAATCCTCAGTCACTCTTTTAGTCTTCAGCCTTCACGTACCTCTGGATCAACTCATCTAACTGAAGCTATGAAACAAAGGACTGAGGCCCATCCAGGTACTGGATGTACACCAGAGGGATTCTACAAGCCTGCAAACTCCGCAATCCTAATGAAAACCTGATATAAATGGACTTTCCAATCATTTGTATGTATGTGATTGCTTTAATCATTTAACATTTCTCTTATAGTTTGTTTCTTTCCTTTTATAATAAACCTTTAGTTTTAGTTACTAAAGGATTGGCTGGCAGCGTGGTATTGTGGGTATGATCCAAACTTATATTGATCTGGTGCTGTGGCTGACCCTTTGGGGTCAGGAAAAGCTTTTTGGTAAAGAGCATAGAGTTTAAATAACTGGTCTCTTTACTGGACCTCGTGGCTGATTGGGAGCCAGAGACTGACATGCACAGAAGGGGGCTGTGTGTATATTTTGTTTTAGCTTCTTGATAACCAGTGTGGGGAATCAGAAGCACGGTTTGTGGCTGGTTGGAAAGTCTGACTTCAGTGTCACCCACCAGTGCTGGGAGAATCTGCTCTCCTTGTGCAGCCTGCCCTGACCTTGGCATTTTCAGGTGGCTACCATAGGCACGATGGGTCACATGTGTGCTTCACCTTCACTGCTAGATGCAAGGGCAGATACTGGGGAGAGGGGCAGTGGAGCAATGGCTCAGACACTGACTTTTTTCACTTCCAGTTCAGATTGCAGAGTTTCTAGGGCAGTGGTTTGCAACCTTTTTTCATTTGTGGACATAGTCTGCGGCCCTCCAGGGATTTGTGGCACACAGGTTGAAAACCACGGCTCTAGAGGGAGAAAAGTGTGAAAGGTGAGATACCCTCCTGTCATATTTATGGGGATAACTGTAATGTCAGTTAATGTAAGGAGCTCAGACACTGACCTTTCTCACTGTCCAGTTCTGATCGCAGCGTCTCTAGAGGGAGAAAAGGGCGAGAGGTGAGATTTCATTCTGTCATGTTTATGCTGAAGTTCCTATTATTGTTTTGGGCAGCTGGGCTGTTGTTATGAAATAGAGAAACAAACAGACGGACACATGGAGACACACAGATGGGTCCATCTGTGGCATATCAGAGCCACCCTTTAACAATCACCCTGCACTGTGCAGGTGGGTGGGGGGGGACGAGCTACGTGGAAAGGGAGGGCAGGGGAGCAGGACGGGGGTGGGTGAGGTTGGGGTGACAGGACTGGGTGTGAGGGGGTCGGAGCCGGCAGCCAATCAGCACAGAGAGAAGATGGGTGAGTGACACTGTGACAAGCAGCGTGATGACATCATCAGCCACCGCGTCCCTGCCACCTTCTGCCTGCCAGGGGCACCCCGGGGGTGTGAAGTGCTGCAGCAGCTCCCAGCATGGGCACGTTGCTGGGACACGGTCGCAGAGTGACCCCAAACCTGCTCCCTCCCCCGCCATGTGGGAGGGAACAGTGGGGGAGGGACAGCGGGGGAGGGAGCGGTAGCAGGCCCCACCCCAGGCAGGGGCACCGCCCGGGCGGGGCCTTTGCCCTTTTTCTTCCCCTGGCCCTTCTTCCCGGCCGAGGGCGCACCCCCCTGAGTTTCGGGGGGGCGGGAGCTGGAGCAGCGGCAGAGTCCCTAGAATCCCCTCCCGGGGCATCCACTGCCGGAGCCCCGGGCCCGACGGCCGATGGCTCGGTAGGGGTGGTGGGGGTAGACGCCTTGGGCGGGAGGGGGGGCTCGGGGCAAGGGGCAGGAGCGTCCAGGGAGGGGGTCCCGGCCCCAGACACACACGCCATCCTGGGGGAAGGTAGGACCACATCGGGAAGGTTGGGAGTTAAGGGGGGGCGGCAGAGGCGGTGAGAGGGAGGGCATGGGAGCAAGGTCGGAGGAGCGGGGGGGGGTAAGGGAGACGGGGGGGAGGAGAGGGGGAAAGGAGGGGGGTTGGGGCAGGGAGAAGGAGGGGGGGTGGACCGCTCCTCCCCACTAGGCTGAAAGCAGGGGAGGAGGGCACCAGGGCAAATGAGTAGGAGGGGAGGGCAATCCAGGCAGGGGTGCAAAAAACACACTCACCAGCCCAGGTGGAAGCACCGGCTCCACCGGGGAGAAGGGCTAGTTCAACTCAAGGGGGGGTGCAGTGTGAGGGGGGGCAACACAAACGGGGGGGGTCAGGGAAAGGGGGCCATAAGCACCACGGGGCAGGAGTACTGGGCCAGGGCAGAGGGGGAAGCTGCAGCAGAAAGGAGAGGGGAAACGGGGCCAAAACAGGGCTGGAAAGGCCCAGTGGCAAGCCTACTGAGCCTGGGCAGGGCAGGGAGCAAACCAAAACAGAGCCAGGACAAACCAAAGAAACAAACAAACCAAGGGCAGGGGCAAGAGAGACAAACAAACCAAGGGCAGGGGTAGGGGAGACAAACAAACAGGGAGAAGACTACAGGGTGGGGAGAGCTGCAGAAGAAGCAGGGGGCAAGAACAGGGAATGGGGAAGGGGAAGGGGAAGGGCAGGGGTGCCCCAAAGGCTGGGGGCAACAGCAAGGGAAGGGTGCTCACGGCAGCAGCAGCAGGGGAAGCAGCAGGTCCCCACAGCCAGCTGGGGGGCAAACAATCAGGGCCCCCAAGAGGAAAAAGGAGCTGGAGCAGCAGCAGCTCCCCAACAGCAGGAGAGTCTACAATTTGTAAAATAGGGGAGGAGCCACTGGACCTAGAGAGCAACTAATTACTTGGGACAACATATGTAAAAAACAGGAAAGGGTGTGAGGGTCAAAGGTATTAAAGAAGGGAACCGGAAGGGGACACCGAGCAGAGAACCCCGGACAGCGCCCACCGCTCCCGGAAGCTGTCCATGGAGCCGGTGGATGCCGCCCAGAAGAACTCTGCTCGGATATGTGAACGGAGAAGGGAACGGAAATAGGCCCCACAGTCGCAGGACGCCTCCCCAGCCAGCCTCCCCTCCCTGGTATTGAAGATGGCGACTTTCGCCAGGGCCAGGAGGAGGTTGACGAGGAGGTCCCTGCCCCTCCCCCCAACCACCCTCTGCACCCTGGAGCCCCCATCACTTCACCCCCACACACCCTGTCAGCCACTTCTCCTCTTTCCCCCTCGGCTCCTATGGCTCCCATCCCTGTCCTCACCCAATCTGTCCCTCCCCTGAAACCCTCTTCCACCGTTGGGTCCGCCCTGTCTCTCGACTCCCCCCTGACTCCTGCCACTCTCCTCACCCCTCTCTGCTCCCTGGTGCCCACCCCTTCCCTCTGCCTCCCGAGTGCCAGCCCCCCCTCTTGTATCTGCCCCTCTGCTCAACCTCCTCAATCCCCCTTGCCCCTGTCCTTTCCCTTGCTCCCCCTACTCTTCAGATGCCTGCCCCTTTCCTTCCTCCTGTGACATTGGCCAGGTACAATCTCGATTGTTGAACAGCTTTGTGCCCTCAGTTCTCCAGTCTGCAGTGCCTTTTACACTGCTTCACTGTGAGAACAGCCACTGGGCGTTCACACACAGTCTCTAGCACGTCACTTCCTCCCAGCTACACAGGAAGAGTTCTATAGCCAGACACTGCTGAGTTACGCTGCAGAAGACACCAGCAAACTCCCTGTCCCAAACTGTCCACCCACAAACGTGCGTCTGGTTGCCCAGTGCTCTACTGGCCAACGCAAGCTGATAGAAAGTTCATCATTTCATTAATAGAAAACGCTATGCACAAGCCCTGTTATCTCAAGTGAAGGGTCCCAAACACGTCAACCAAACACACCGGTTTAGATAAAACAAGGTTATTAACGACAGAAAGAAGAAATTTAAGTGGTTACAAGTAATGAGGCATAAAAGTCAGAACTGGTCACAAAGGAAATAAAAAATAAACACAAATTAACATTGAACTTATCAGGCTAAAAAAATTGAAAGCAAAAAAGTCTCTCTCACCCCAGGCTTCTGCAGCTCACTGGCTGGACGCCCCCAGCTGGGACCTCTCCGCCAGTTCTGGGTTGTTTCAAATGTGTCTGTTGCCGGGAGTAGAAAGGAAGGGAGGGGAGGGGAGGTATTTGTGGGGTTAGTTTCTATTCTAGTTTCCTTTACTTTTCTCGCCTCTTTGAGAAATATTTGCAGCTGGGTTAAGGCGACAGCAGGGCTGTGGGATGGGGACCCCAGCTGTGTCTGTGCCAATATGTCAATTTCCTGCTCGTCCCCTTCTGCCTGCCGAAGAACGGCTGCTCCCCAGGTGCTCATGGTGTGATTACGCTGACACCTGGCTGAGGCCTTCGTTTGCCTGTTTCTGAGGCACTGGCTGTGCCGGCTTCTCTGAACTGAGTGATGCCGTTCAGGAGAATCTTACAACTTTACATGTCACGTTACCGCACGGATTGTGCCAGGAGACCCACTTGGTATGAAACGTGTCATCGTCTTGTGAAAGGGTGAACAGGAGAGAAAAGACAGTCACACCTTCACTGCCCTGCCCCTGGCACCCGCCCCTCCCCTCGCCCCTTCCTTCTTGGTGCCCCTCTCCCCTCCCCCCATCATGCATGAATTCCCCACCCCTCTTTTCCCATCCCCCTCTGCACCTGGCGCCCACCCTCCCCTCTGCCCTTTCCTCCTTTTACCTGCTCCTTCCTTTTCCCCCTTCTGCCCCCCAACAGATGTTCACCCACCCGGCACCAACCCCTTCTCTTGCTCCCTTCCGCCCTCTGATGTCTGCTCCTCCTCCTGCCCCTTTGCTGCCTGCCCATCTGCTCCCCCCACCCCACGCGGTTGAAGGCGCCCTCCCTTGACCCCCTCTGCCTGCAGCTGTCACCCCTCCCCTCTCCCCTGTCTATCCCCCTGGCACCCACCTCTTCCCTTGCCCTTCCACCCACTGACAACCCCCCTAGATCACCCCATGGCACAAGCCCCTCCCCTCTCCCCCTGGTGCCTGCCCCTCCCTCGCACCCCTCCCCCTGCCGCCTTCCCCTTCCTTATCCCCCACCAGCGCCTGCCCCTTCACCCCCACCCACCGTCCCCTGATGCTCACCCCTTCCCTTGCCCCCATCACTCCCTGCTGTCTGTGCCTCCCCTTGCCCCCTTTACCTTCAGGGTCCCACCTCTCCCCTCATCCACCCTCTTCCCCCCTGGTGCCCACCCCCCTCGCTATCCTCTGCGCCCATAAGGCCACCTTTTGCCACACCGCTCTCTGCCCCCCTTGTGATCCCCTGCTCCATCATCCCCCTCATTCTACCCCCAGTACCCGATCCTCCCCCCTCTGCCCTCCTTGCAGCCACCCGCCATTCACCCCCCTCAGCCCTCCTGGTGCCAGCCCCTCCACTTGCCCACCCCACCATACCCCTGGCACCCACCCCTGTTATCCTCACCTTCTCCCCATTAACAACTGCCCCTTTCCTTGCTCCCCTGGTGCCCCTGGGGGCTGCCGTTCCCCTCTCTCCCCTCTGCCCCCCAGCACCTGCCCCTCCCCTCACCCCCCTTGTCACATTGTCACCTGTGCCTTCCCACGCACCCCCTTTGCCCACCTGGTGTGCACCACTGCCATTGAGATCCCTCTACCCCACCTGCCTGCCCCTTCCCTCACCCCCTCTAGTGTCCTGAGCCAGCCCCACCTTTCACTGCCCCTCTGCCCCCTCCAGCCCACTCCTCTCCTCCTTCCCCCGCCCCTTGGAGCCCCCTATTCCCTCATAACTCTCTGCCCCCTGGTGCCCACCACCCTTCACCTCTCCCTCTTGATGTCTGCCCCTTCTCTTGCTCCCCTGGTGCCCCCAGGGGTCTGCCCCTCACTCCCCCATGTCCCTGTAGTGCCTGCCCCACCCCTCACCCCCTTTTTCCCCTTGTCACCTGGTCCTTCCCCCCCCCCCACCTTGGGCCACCTGGTGCCCCCCACTGCCCTGGTAACCCTTTTGCCACTGGGGGCTGCCCCTTCCCTGCACGCCCTAGTCCTCTGGGGCCAGCCCCCCGTTTCACTCCCCCTCTGCCTCCCTGGGGCTCTGCTTCCCCCTTAGCTGCCCTGACACCCGCCTCTCCCCTCACCTCACTCTGCCGCCTGGCACCTGCCCCAGCCCTCGCTCTGCCCTCCGGTGATCAGCCCAGCCGCCTCCGGCTCGTGACTCAGTCTGTGCCCCTGGTGCCTGCCCCACTCTTCCTCCCCCCACACCTGGCACCTGACCCTCCTCTTCACACCCCTCTGCTCCTCATTCCCCTGCCCTTGGAGCCCTCCCATTGCCTCACCCCTCTCTGCGCCCTGGTGCCCCCCCTTCCCTTGCTTCCCTGTGCCCCCTGGAAGCTACCCCTCCCTCCACCCCCCTCTGTCCTCCTGGTGCCTGCTCCTTCCCTTCCCCCCACTGCCCTTGTGCCTGCCCCTCCCCTCTGCCCCTCCTCTGCCTCTACCAGCCTCAGCCTGTCCCCTCCCCCGTCCCTGGGCTGCCCTCCCCTGCCCTGCCCCCGCTGACACCTTCCCACCCCTCCCCCGCTCCTGCTCTCCTTCCCCTCAAGTTCGCTCCCATGGGCAGACAGGCCCTGACTCCCCTAAACAGGCAACAACCCCCCCCCCCCGCAGCGATTAACGGGGATGCAGGTTAATTTCCCTTTGATCCCGTGACCAGCCCCTGCCCCGGCCCTGACTCTGTGACTCTCTCCCCAGTGGACTTGACTCTGGATCCAGACACGGCGAATTCCTGGCTCCTCCTGTCTGAGGATCGGAAACGTGTGAGATGCGGAGACACACGCCAGGATCTGCCCGACAATCCTGAGAGATTTGATACTTGTACCATTGTCCTGGCCTCTGAGAAGTTCAGAGGCGGGAGGCGTTACTGGGAGGTGGAGGTGGGAGACAAGACTGACTGGGAACTGGGGGTCTGTAGGGAATCTGTGAGCAGGAAGGGGCTGGTCACACTCTCACCAGAGGATGGATACTGGGTCGTGTTGCTGTGGGATGGGGAATACAAGGCCTGCACCTCTTCCTCGACCATCCTCCCCGTGAGCGTCAGGCCCAGCCGGGTGGGGATCTTCCTGGACTATGAGGCGGGCGAGGTCTCATTTTACAATGTCACTGACAGGTCCCAGCTCTTCACTTTCACTGACACCTTCTCCGGGACGCTTCACCCTTATTTCTATCCTGGTTACAATGTTGGGGGTAAAATCGCGGCTCCCCTGATCATCTGCCCGGTCCCAGCCCAGGCCGGAGGGAATCTCTGTCCCTGACAGCGACACACGCGGCAGAGACTGTCCCCCCCCAGTGCTGAGCAGCCCCCAGGCTTGTGCCCAGGGGAGGGTCTAAATGGCATCAGTAGAGAAGGGGATGGGGGGCACCGGCTGCTGGGCGGGGGGGCAGGGTGTGTGTGGGTTAGGGGCAATGTCAGGGGTGGAGACTAAGGGTGGGGTGAGGAGGGGGCTGCAGAAGCAGGAAGGGAAGAGCCCAGCTGACATGAGGAAGACTCTGGGGGATGTAACGAGGGGGGAGGGGAGAAGCCCCCAAGGAGGAAGAGCCCCTGGTAGAAATGATGGGGGAGGGGAGACCCAGTGAGTGCGATGGGGCCAGTGAGCGAGGGGGAGGTCCCGGCATTTCCTGCCCTGGGGGAGTCTCTGCCCATGGTGGGGAGTGAAACGGCCACAGGGGGCAGCGCGGGGGCAGGGGTGGGAGCACTGGGGCCCTGCTGTACGGGCCGCTCTGCGCTGCAGCCTCAGCCTGTGGGGGGAGCTGGTCCCAGCGCCATGGGGGGAGGGTGGGGAGTGGGGAGAGCTGGGGGAGGGGATTCGGTAGCTGGGCCAGGGGAAGGTGAGAGCCCAGACCCAGGGCTGTGTGAGCTAGGGGCCCAGACTGGGCAAATAGGATCCGTTCACAGGAAAGAGCCCAGGCAGCTTTTCCCCTGCTGCCCATGTGTTTGCCCCACCCCGATGCAGTGCGACAAAGAGCTCCCGGCACAGGGTGATACTGGTAGGAAATATGGACAGACAGCTCGTGTCTTCTCCTGCCCCATCACATGTTGCTGCCCCTGTCACCTTTCTCCATCCCCTGGCCCAGGAGTAGCAGATGGAGACGGACGGGGATCAGTCACTCCTGTCAGAATTTCTACCCCTGTGAAATCTCAATGTAAAATCCGGAGAGGAAAAAAAGAGGGATTGTTCTAATGTAGAAAGTGTCTTTCCTGTAACAATGTGTCAATATGTTAATTTACATTTCAACAACATGCCTCTAAACAGATTTGTAGAAATGGAATTAACATTTATGTTTTGTCTTCAATCACATGTACATTGACATTGAACTTCTCTAAACAGCATCATTGGTATTTCAACAGTGTCATTTGAAGAAATGCAAAATATTTATCCTAACAAAACAATCATAGAGCTGTCAGAGCGGGTTGTTCAATTTCACGTGCATCATAATGACCATGTGTTATAAACATCCCAGATGTAGGTGTTGTGCATCTGGTCTCTCTCTCTCTGCTTATTGTCTTAATTGTTTCCCACTGGAAGGCCTGACACATACACTTGCCTTCTGCAGGACTCACACTGCACCACTGAAAAGTAATAAGGTGAAAAAATGATGCCAGAGAACTAACTGTGCAAAATATTATGTCAATGAACTCAGAGAAGATTATAAAATACTATTCCTTGTGCTGCTGTTAGAATTATTTCATGTCATTTTATTCTTCTAGCTACTGTGATGGGGCATCTGCCCCAAACTAGCCACTAAGAGGTTAACAGAGCTCTGGAAAGGTTGTGCAGGAGGCAGCCAATTAGAGATGGGCTGAAAGGAGCAGCCAATCAGGGCCCAGCAGGCACATATAAGAAGAGCTGCAGGGCATAGTAGGGTTAGTCAGTTCCTGGAGCTTGAGGTGGGAGAACCAGCTGTTCTGTGGGGTGAGGTTAGTGAGTGGTTTGGACAGAGCAGTGCTGCAAGCAGGGGCTGGGGGAGCAGCTAAGTACAACTTCTGGCTGGCTGTGGGGATTTGCAGGCTGAGGCCCTGAAGCAATGGTGCAAAGGGGGCTGAAGGCTGTGGGGAAGTAGCCCAGGGAAATTAACTGAGAAGTTGAAGGGGATGCAGCAAGTAGCTGTCTTCTATAGGGTCCCTAGGCTGGGACCTGGAGCAGTGGGTGGGCCTGGGTCTCCTCTTGCCACTGGGGAAGTAGCCAGACAGTAAACTGCACTTGCCACTGAGGGAAGTGGCTGGAGAAGGATTTCAGAGATGTCTCCTGGCAGTGGGCAGCACAGATCATGGCAGGGCTGTGTCATGAAAAAGGCATTGCAGTCCTGAGAGAGGTGTGGGTCCAGGAACCAACCAGAGGATGGGTGTTGGCTAGCAGACCTAGACCCCAGTGTGGTGGGACATCTGCCCTGCACTGGCCAGGAAGGGGTTAAGAGGGCCCTTGGAGAAGCAGCCAAGGGGAAGGAGCTGTGGGCTAGCCAATCAGGGCCCAGGAGTTCAATATTGAAGGGAGCTGCCAAGCAGATCAAGAGCAGCCAGTCCCAGGAGCTCAGGCTGAGGCTGCCCTGCAGGTGGAAGGAGGTCAGCCCCCAGGACAGAGCAGGGGCTGACTGCTGGAGCTCAGCAGAGTAGCTGCCCTGATACAAGGGTGGAGGAGGTGCTGGGGCTACAGGGAAGTGGCCCAGGGAAGTCTGTCGAGCCGTGGTAGGTGGTAGCAGCCACTGAAGTAAATAAATGGGGCAGGGGTTGTATTTCTTCACTGGATAATCACAAACTAACTTAATTGCATTAAAGCTGTGGTCACTTCTCATGAAACTTCACTGGGAAACCTTCCTCCTTAGCCATACATCAGTCCAAAGGGTGATATTTTTGTTATCAGATGAGGTTTAGAGCACAGACTATAAAGCTGCTTCAAGAAATTATCCCAATTTCTGAGTTTCATCCAGCGTCTTCTGGAATGCTTCTGTAAGAAATGACTGACTGGTCTCATTTCTTGACATTAGTGAGTGAATCTATGAGCAAAGTCTGAGGGGAGGCACATCACATGGCATTGCTATGCCTGCTTTTTGTAGTGTCCTTGTTTTGATATGAATTATGGGTAATTGAATAAGACTAATCTTATGGTGGTGCTGTATTGGAAAATAGGCTGGTAAATAGGTTAATGTACAAAATAGTTTTTGCTGTATGGAAAGACAAAATGTGTTGTCACGCACAACTTACAGCATTAAATGTCATAAAAGCAATGCAGACAATGTTCATTTGTAAATATCTGCTGGTGAATGGGCTGCCCCTTCCGCTCCTGGAACCTCTCTGGGAATTAAGCAGCAGGCACAGCCCACCAGGGTTCCTCCATCAAATGTCTTCACTAGTCTTTATGCTCCAGATTCATTACAGAATAGCAGCAGTTATATGGAGCCCCCTTCCTGCCCCTTGGCTTAGCCTTTTACATTGCTGCTTTCTTCTCAGTGCTATGCAGCTAGATAGTGAAATGACTGAGGCTCCAGGCTGTGAAAGAGCCCAAGGGGGGCAGAGTGTGTGATCAGGAGGCTCTGACACTCTTCTGTGAGGAGGATCAAACCCCATCTGCCTGGTGTGTGACCGATCCCAGGCTCAAACTGTGCTTCCCATCGAGGAGGCTGCCCAAGAGTAGAGGGCAGGGAACAGTATCTCCATGGCTGGGAGTTAGTGTCAGCTTCTCTGAAGCTGCAGGGCCCCTCTGACTTGTCTAACCAGCCCTGGATTGGAGCCAGGGAACTGCCTGATGGTGGGACACAGCCACGTTCCTGGAGACATTGGCACTGGGCTGGACCCAGCCGCTCTGGGTGTCTGCTAAGCATTGCCAATCGTCCATCAATGTACAGATGGTCAGTAAAACATGTACAATTTTAACACTGTCCATAAACCCATAAAGAAATGAGACTGTCCATGAAATTGGGTAGAAATATTGTGTTTTGACACTGATTATTGTTGTTCAGAATCATTTCTTGTATCATAAAACTACACTGGCCCTGCCTCTATCAATTTCCTGTTTTCTATTATTGCACACGCCCAACGAACCTGATTGATCAATTAAGTGCAGCTAAAACAACTGTGTAATTCTGAATTCCTGGGTACAGAACATTGAGAATAGGGACACTTCTGTGCCATGATTGTGTTTGTGATATTTTTAGTGATGTCAGTAAAAAGTTGACTCTGTCAGTAAAACAAAAATCAGCTTCAGATTTTCACCTCAGCAAAAACTAAAATGCAAGGTTGGCAACCCCTCTCCTTAGAGCTGGGGTCACTTTTTCAGTGGGCTGGAGAAGGGGGATGTGCTCCCACAGCCTCACTCTGCTCAGTGATGATATTATCGCAGGGCACAAACCAAGGAGCCCAAACCAGCCCCCAGAGCCCTTGTCTGTGTTTGCAGGAGCAAAGCCTGAGCCGCCTGCAGCGTGTGAGGGAGGAGAGAGAAGAGCTCCAGGGACTGAAATCTAAGGGGGACAAGGAGAGTGGGAGGCTCCTGGTAGGTGCCCTGCCCTGCCCAGAGCAGACGGGGGAGCGGGAGGGCAGAGCTCTCACCGTGGCTGCGTCTGTTGGCTGGTGGTGACAGGTCTCTACAAAGCCGGGTGCCCTGAGCAGCAGCCTCTGGTGAGTCGCGCTGGAGAGGCCGGTGCAAAGGGCAAGAGTGTAATGAGAGATTCTGGGGGAAGCAAGAGAAATTGTGGAGAGACCCTAAAGTGGCTGAGCTCAGGGCGTTCTGGCTGCTCGGCCTATAGCTGGTTTCATGGGGGAGAGACCAGGTGCCACGACTGTGGCAAACCCCCGGCTCCATCCCCAGGAGGAGCTCACCTGGCCAGGCTATTGACAGGATCCTGTCACTATGAACTGTGGGTCTGCTGCTGGGTCTTGTTCACTCACTGCTGGGAGGAGTTGGGGAGAGACTTGCCTTGTCACTAGTGCAGGAAAAATCCTCTGGGGACAGGAACTTCCAGCTGGACAGACAGCAGGGGAATGTGTACAAATAAACTAAGGTTGGGGGTAGCCAGGGCCCCGTGGGGAACAGCAGGGGTGAGAAACACCAGGAGAGTTTACAGCATTTCTGTAGAGAGGTTCAAGCCTTGTGTGCTCTGCAGGCAGTGCCAGGATCTCAGGCTCACACTGCAGTTCCCATCCAGGAAGCTGTCCGGAGGACAAGGTGGGAATCTCTAGTCTCTCAGTATTTATCCAGGATCATTGAATCCTGCGCGTCTCTTTTTCTTTCCTTATTTATTTGGTGGAGACGTTCTTGGTGTGAAATCCACAGGGGGATACGTTGCTCACCTCTGTAAGTTGTAGGAACACTTTGCTGATATTTTTTGCTGGCTGGTGAAACTCTGAGAAGTCCTGGAACTTCCCAAGCCAAATGTGACGGAGTCTGTGAAGATGAGTATGGTGAGAGGTCGACAATCCCAGGATGGAAGGCAAGTGTCTAGTTTTATCTGGAAAAATCAAGGATGAAGCCATATTCCCTGTGTGCCTGACTTTTTGCCAGTCTCTCACTGCCACAACATCAAACTTCTCCACTAGTGATTTCACGTGCAGGATCTTGGGTAGAATGTTTCTGGGAAGTTTGGGGCAAATCAAACAAGAGACGATGGAGAAATAATGGGTCAGACATTGAGCAAGACAGCACTTCTGGGACACTTTCCTCACATTTTTGGCTCATGTTGCCAAGCCTGAGTGTGCAACAGAAACACCAAAGGAATTTTAAAGGAGGTTTTTAAAATTGAACTGTGCCTTTTTTTTTTTTTTTCTTTTTCTGCATAGTGGTTGGGGGAGTGTTCTTTCTGCTGGTCTTACAATGTAGGAATGGCAGGTCGCGTCTTCACGGGCTTTGTTGGAGAACTCTTGGGAAGGCTCCAGGAAGTTTTACTTTGAGCTAAACTCCTTCATTAAAGGGCTGGGGATGGTGAATCTTTTACAGACGTTTTAGTTACTCACAATGTTCATTAGCTGTTGATGTTAAATAAGTGTTTGACAATTCTGACTCTAAACCCTTCTTCCTCTTTTCTGTCCAGTGTAATTCACTAGTTCTCTAGTCACTGCACAGCCTTGTCCACTCACACATTGTACTGCTTTAACTCTACTAGTGTCGTTACAACAGCACAACTGCTTCTGTGGGTGCAGTTATAACGGGGCTTGTCTAAGGAGGAAAGTTACACCAGCATAAGGAAGGTGAGAATTTAAACCACTATAGTTACACTGGTACCATTCCCCTGGTCGATGCTCTTAGTCTAGAGGGGCTTCTAGACTGACAGAACTGTGTCTGTGCAGGGTTGTGCTGATTTAACTATTTCATTAGAAAAATCACCCCCTGAAATAGTTACACCAGTATAAAAACTTTGTACAGACAAGGCCTAACTAAAGGTGCGTTTTATTTTCAATGATGACTGGTTTAGGGCAGGTCTATACTTCAAATTTCAGTGGCACAGCTGCACCGGCTGTTCCCCCTGTCACCGCTAGGGGCAGTGTGTGTCCGGACTCCATTCCCACCGGCAGTTCAGGGACTGAGTTATTCCCATGAGCTGCATTTGCTCCAGGGGGGAAGGTGAGGTCTGAAAGCAGCTAAGTGTGATGCGGGGTATTTCTATGAGGGCTGAGCAGAGAGACAGATGGTCATGGCACCTTCACCAACAGTATCAGTAGTGGGAGATACAACATCATCTGGAGAGAGAGACGTGCCCCCAGCCTCCTGGAGTGGGGAGGGACATGGCTCCTTATTTCTCAGGTTATCTCTGTCTAAGGCATCTCAATTTCCAACCCATTTTAAAAATACATACAGTTTCCCATTCCTTGTTTTCTCGTCCTTCTTTTCCATCATTTCTCCTCCCATTTAGACAAGGTTAATTTCCCTTAACACTTATCCTTTTCTTTCCTGGTTTCTGTTTATTTTATACCACTGCTGAAGTTCAACTTTGTTTCTTTTTAAAATCACTGCTGCTTTACAGATAATCAAGCCCACGGGTCATTACGGGTAAACTCAGCACAACACAAAGATTCAGGTAATGCACATTCCCATGCAGTTAATACAAGGAAAGTTACAAGGTAACACTTTCAGACTTGCTTAGGGTCAGTTTTTTAACTGTATTTAGGTACTTAAAGGTGCAGATAGTGGGATTTTTAAAAGCAGCTAAGCCCCTAGGCCGAGATTCACGAAAGTATTCAGGTGCCTAAATCTGTTCCTAGGTTCCTAAATGCCTGTGTTAGGCTCCACTGTGATTCATAACACTCCTGCTGAACCCTTTAAGTGCCTAAACTCATATGGCACCTCTGTTTTCACAGTAAAAAACTCCTTGTGTTTCCGCCTCTGGGCACATGCTCTGCTGCCTCTCTCTAAGCAGCCGGACACCGATTCCCATCTTAGCCCAGAGCAATTCACCAACCAGCAGGGGAAGAGACGTGTTCACCTGCCTAACTCACCTGCAGCTCCTGATCCTGTGCGTGGCCTCTGAGCTGACAGTGAATTGTTGGGGCAGGATCTCTTCATAACGTTTAGCACAGTGGTTAGGATAGTGGGTCGACTGGAAAACCCCATCAACTCCCCTCTCCATCTGAT
>NW_027130682.1:0-1715 GCF_026122565.2 Emydura macquarii macquarii
AATTCTGGTGACTCCGCCGGGACTGACCTTGCATGCTAACCCTGGGTTCTGCACCAGCCAATGCCCCAGCCGGCACTAGGGTGAGTTCACCCCGAGGGCTTTTGGACTGGGGTTAGAACTCGGGGGAAGGCTGTAAAGCAGTTGAGACCCTTTGCAGTCTCACAGTCTCCAAGGGATTCAGGTACCTGTACGTTTTGTGTTGTGTCTGTCACGTTTTCTTAGGAGATTCCAAAATGGGCACCCTAGCACTGTCCTTGACGGTGGCCATGCGTTGAGCCTAAGGGTTCATTAACGCAGAAGTCCTGGGTGGCACAAGGTTCTTTCGTGCACGGAATCTCCTCAGCTTTTCTATCTGCTTTGTTTAGGACCAATTATTAGGTCCCTCTCTGGTCTCTCTGAATACTGGGCACACAGGCTGACCTGTCTGCAGGCAGTCCAGCTGGTCCGAGGCAAGTCCTCTGAGGCCAGAAACGCTGTGTGGCGGATTTTTCCATTTCCCACACAGAGACCATAACCTTCTTTCATTCTGTGACTTTGTTTTTGATTTTATAAATCCTTCCGGAGGTGTGTATGTTGCTTTTTTTTCCCCCAGAGAGAGAAGCGCATCCCCAATTATTCTGTGCACAGATCGTCCACAAGGTATGAACGGGAGAAATAAGTGCTAGTTTAAGTACTAGGATAAGGGCTCAGATCAGGTTCACTGACCTGTCCTTAAGAGGACAAAAGCCGAGGCTGTGTTTAACACAGAGAGAGAGAGAGTGTGTGTGTAGTGATAGTGTGGTGGACGGAAGATGGGGCTCGGAGGAAGTGAAATCTCCAAGGGCAGCCCCTTAGGGGCGGTATTAGCAGCATGGGCTGTGGGCAAGTTACCGGTACAAAAAGGAATGGAAAAAAAAAAAAGCTCGAGCTAAAGAAAACAAATCAATGGAGCCTATGGGGTCCAAACTTTTTTTACATCATGTTACTTGTATTTAAGGGTATTAGTGGTATTTTTGTGTGTATGTAAGTAGTTATAATGTTTATAAAATGTTGCTTTAAATGTACTGCAAAAAAAATGTAAATAGGTATGCTGAAGCCAAAATAAAAACAGCAGTATATAATATGTATGCTAAAATAAGAAAAATGGAACAAAGTTTAATGCAGTGTGGTGCACAGCCTGGGGAATAGTAACTTCATTAATGCACCCTTTTTGTTAATAGATTAATCAGGTCTTTATGTGTCTTGTCTTATTGATGGGAAACCAGTAAAATGTTTTATAGACACTGGAGCCAGCAGATCCACCTTAAAAGTTCAGGAGTTTTCTCTATTCCCTTATCAACGAAGAATGTAAATGCAGTAGAAATTTTAACCAATTAATGCCGCATCTAGTGTCTAAACCACTATCTGTTTCTTTGAGACCTATTTCTAATCAGCATGCTTTTCTTTTAAGTTCTTATTCTCCAGTTAACCTGGTAGGTAGACATTTACATTGTAAAATTTGATTGTATTATTTATTGTTTACCAAATGGGATTAATTTGTTGTTTTCCTTGTGAAAATGAAAATTCTGTTTTGGCTGTATTTCTTGAATAAAGACAGGATCCTGAAATATCCGGCATACAAAAGGAATACGTCCTGTGATTATATCTCTCCTTAAACCAGGAATTATTGTGCCTACTCGAATCCTCTGAGACACCCCAATTTTTCCTGTTAGGAAACCTGGAAAAATATGTATTGC
>NW_027130683.1:0-17175 GCF_026122565.2 Emydura macquarii macquarii
CGTTCCTCACTCCCGGGGAAGTGAGAGGCTATCATGTGAAAATCATGTCTCATTGCAAAGTCCCACAGGCGGATAGCTTCCCTGGGTTCAGCTACAGAACGGGCTCCCCTGCCTGTTGATGTAGTACACGGCCGCTGTGTTATCTGTCAGCACCTGTACCACCGTGCCCACAATGAAGCGGTGGAACACTCTGCACGCCAGGGAAATGACCCTCAGTTCTTTCACACTGATGTGCAGGCACCTCTCTTCCTTAGACCAGACCCTTAGGTGCCAAGGTCGGTGCCGATATGGGCACCCCACCCTATGTCCGAGGCATCCGATAACAGGGTAACCAAGGAGACTAGCTCCTCGAACAGAATGCTCCTTAACACTGCCCAAGGGGTCCTCCACCAGTCTAGGGAGGCTAGGACCTGGTGGGGGGGACCGTGACCACCCAATCCAGAAAGTGCCTGCTCTGAATGTACACCGCGGCCAGTCACAATTGAAGCGGCCTGAGCTTCGCAATGTCTGGCTGTTGTTGTAGGGCATTGGTGCAGGTGAGCAATAATGGAGGACATCGCTTTGAAGCGCCCTGGTATAAACAGCTCCGGTGTAAACAGCCCACATGCACCACCCCAGAGGCAGCCGCATCTCAGCGGGAAAAGCCCCTATAAACTGATATCCAAAGGCTCCAGGCTGACGATGGCAGTGAAACCATGTGGCCAGCAAAGCGCATACTTGACCTACAGGTTGTATTGCGGCTGAGCGGGCGCGTCCCCGAGGCAGGGCATAGTGACCCTGACATTGATAAAGGCCTATGGGGGCAGGGCTGAGCTAGAAGGGGGCAGTGTGCCGGGGGAAGGGAGGGGACTATTTTACTAGGGTTTTGACTAACTGTGTTTTGTGGCAGCTTTTGCAGCATTTCGGACGGATGGATTTAGTTTTATGATGTTTAATTATTAAGTAGACGGTGTTAAATTGTTTTGAATGTGTGTAGGCAGGGCTGTTATATAGGAGGGTCAGCAGGCGTTGCAGTAAATTAGGGCTGAATGTTAATATTACAAGTTGTGTTTGTTTTATAATATTAATATTAAAAACAGTGGCCAAACTGAGCAGGAACTGGCCGGCCTTCTCCAGCAGATCCTACAAGATCATGGTGGCTGTGGTGATGGCCTTCTTCCTCCACTGGCTCCTCTGCCACCTCGCCACGCTGCTAGCCATGGCAGAAAAGAAGGTGACTCCTGTGACACAGGCGCTCCATGACGTCGGGCTCCCCTTGGCCGCCCTCAGCCATTGCCTCAACCCCATCCTGCCGGCCCTCCCGGGCTGGGCTTCAAGGACACGCTGTGGTTCTCCATGGTCTCAGCCTTTCAGGGGGCGTTCAGCGAGGCTGGGGCCCAGACTGCCCTCCCCAGCAAGAAGCAGGACAACATTGGATCGGAGGCAGAATTGCCCCCATTATGAGCAGGCTACTGACACCTCTCCTCTCCCAGAGCCGGGGAAAGAACCCAGCAATCCTGGCACCCAGCCCTACCCACCCATCCCCGCTTCCCTGCCAGAGCTACCACCTAGGTTGGATGGAATCCTGTGTGATGCTGTAGTCTGCGGCTGGCAGGGGGGCAGTGGGGAGGGGATTCTTAATGGCCAGGCCTCACCAGTGGGGGAACAGGGAGGGAAGATATCCCCCTTCTCCTGCTTGTCCTGTGGTAGAGGCCTCCCTTTTCTCAGGAAGGCCCTTCTTGGGGGGTGGGTGCCTGACTCAGGGTCTGCTTCAGCCCTGCTGGAGCTGTGAGCTGCAAGCGTTTCCTTCCAGCCCTGCTGCCTAAATGAGCCGCTTTTAAGCGCTCCACCAGATGGAGCATTTGCTGCAGGTGTGTTGGGGCAATGCTGGCTGGGCCCAGAGTGAGCCCTTACCCCCTGGTCTCCCAGAGCAGGGGGCGGGTTTGTACACTCCATCACAGATGAAAACAATAAAGGTCCCAGTTTTGTTTTTGATTCAGGCTCTGGATTTTCTAAAAGAGGAGCCAGCAAGGAAATAGAAGCAGAACCTGCTAATTTACATTTGTTCGCACGATTGAGGAAACTTAGCCCGGTGGGGTCAGAAGTTCAGGACTTCAGATTAGGAACTTCTGATGCTGTAAAAAAATCCTGCATTTGCCAGTTTTGATGGTAAAATCTTCAGGACTGACTCTCAGTGCTCTGCCTCTAACCCACTAGCCCCCATCCCTGCGAGATCCAGGAAAGAAGCCAGGAGTCTTGAGGCCCAGTCGCAGTGATCTAACCCACTAGACCCCATTAAGGGTTTAGTGAATCAGGATTTCCTCCAAATATCTCTTTCATGTTAACTTATTCATAGCTTCCCAAACTGTAAGGGACCATTGTGATCATGCAGTTGGACTTTGTGTATCACCCAGGACAGAGAACTTTTCTCAATTATTTCCTCGTTGAACTACACAGATCTTTGAGGAAAAGAATCCCACCTTAATTTAAAAACTGGCAACTCATCAACGTTCTTCTTAAATGATGGGCACCAGAGCTGGACACAGGTTTCCAGCAGTGGCTGCACCAGGGCCAAATCGAGAGGGAAAATCACCTCTCTTCTCCATCAGGGCATTCCCCTGTTGATGCATCCCAGGATGGCCCTGGCCCTCTTGGCCCTGGGAACTCACGTTGAGGTGAGGAGTGCCTGAAGGCACTAACTTGAGGCCTCCAGGCAAAGGATGAGTGGCAAAGGTAGGTAAGAGGCTGGGCTGTGGTTTCTGTGGTCTCTAGCGCAGAGCGAGGGTTTCCTTAGTGCTGGCTGGCCTGTGACGTGGGTGGGTCCCCTGCTGCAAAGGCATGGCTGAGAATCTCATGTATCCAATTCCTTGTGAGGGTCTGGTTTCTCTCCCCAAGGAGAGGGGTGAAGTCTCAGTTTGAGTCTCTGTTACTGGGACTTTGCCTGCTGGAGTTGGCTGGACGTGGTTGCGTCTCAGCTTCTCCTGTCTGCAAGGGGCTCCGCTTGCCTGCCTGTCCTGGATTCAGGCGGCCGAATGCGGACACCTCACTAGGGCCCACCAGGGGGGAGCTTGTGGTTCGCTTTGCAGACTTTGCTCATGTGATCACACTCAACCACGTCCTCTGATCCTCCCCCCACTGTTCCTCATTCTCCAGATACACCCCTATGAGAACAGCATCCTGTTGCAGGCTGACCCAGTGTGGGCAAGCTGGAGGCATCGTGTCAGGGACCTGGGACGTTGCATCCCCCCAAGACATAGGTAAGGAAATGAGAATAACACTCCAGCTGCCCCATGGATCTCATTCTTCCTCCCCAATGTTCCCTGGATGTCCCCCATTCCTGCTGCCCCATCCGTTTCCTTCATCTGCTCTGGACAGGGCTGGCTGAAATGATTTCTATTCTTTTTGCGTTGAACTGTCAAACATTTGTGTGTGTTTGCATAATTCAGTTATGGGTCACCATTCCTGTCTGCTTTTTATTATTACAACAAGACACCCCGCAACTAGGGTTAGGGTCTCTTTCACACCGGGGGCTGCACAGACCTAAAGGGGGCCCAGCCACAACAAACTCTAAACACATGAATGTTTGGAGGGGAAACAGAGGCCTGGGGAAGTTAATTGACTTGTCCGAGTTCCCCAGCACTTCGGTGGTAGAGTCTGGGATAAAACCCAGGAATCGTCATTCTCTGTCTAGCCACTAAAATTGACTCGTATAATGTCCTTCTTTAAAAAACTGTTTTAGCTTCTTACCATTCTCCTTGTCGTCTGGTACTTTGTTGGGTTGCTTTTTGTTCAGCTTCGTTGTTCCAGTCTTACTGTTCTTCTCCTTGGGAGCTGATCCCTGTCATTGGAGGTTTTATAGGGGGCATTTTCAGTGGGGATTTTAACTAGTCCAGTAACTCACCCCCTCAAATTGCCCAAAATGCACAAAAACTCCACTTCAAAATGAGGGGGCAGGAGAAGAATCACTTTCAAATATTTCATTATTAAAATAAACAGGACAAAAACCATCATTAATTAACTAACTTTTTTTTAACCTAGAGGGGAGCAATCAGCTCCTATGGGAAGCTACCAGTAAGAAGATGATTTGGGAATTTTGGTGTGGCTCTGGGGGTTTCTTTCATGTTTCTGTCTCTGCATTTTAGACCCCCTCCAATGTCCACCTCCCCTTGTGTAGAAATAAAAAATGTCAGCAAGAAGAAAATCATCGGCTAAATGATCCTTCATGTCCCTTCTAACCCTGCGGTTCTCTGATTCTTTGACTCTAAGGTGTTCGAATTATCGGTGCCATTCGCTTGTAGGAATCTGATCCTATCTGAGTTCACCTCAGGGTCTGGGGAGTTTATAAACTGTGCAGATCATGATCGCATCATCTCTCTCTCTCTTTGTGTGACTGCTTGTCCTTTTCAGGAGACCTTCTTTGCTTTGCTCAGTACGTCTGCGCTGCCGACACACAGACAGAGACCTGAGGAGCAGGACGGACGCTGTAAACTGCATCTCCTCTGAGAATGGTGTTCTCAATCCTTTTCTTGGTGCTGTGTGCCTTGGCCTTCATCGCCGTGGTGTCAATGAACAGCTACATACTCTTCATCACCAGCTGCCGTGTGGAGAGGACGGTCAGTGCTGTGTGGTTCCAGAACCGGGCTGTGTCTGATTTTATCTTCCTTGTGTTCCTGCCCCTCAGATTCCACTTCAGCTTCTTCCTGGATTGGGCTAAGTGGCTGAGCAGCACCATCACCTCCCTGCACCTGTTCTCCAGCGCTTTCCTTCTCACGGCCCTCAGCGTTCATCGCTGCATCCTCGTGGCACACCCTGCATGGGCCCAGAACCACTTCACCTCCTGCCTGGCTGTCTGGATGGTTCTGGGCATGTGGGCCCTCTCTCTTGGGTTCAGCTTGCGGTACAGTGATCTCTGGGAATCCCTGCTCCTGCCTGACAGATTCAGGGATAATTTCCAGCTGGATGAAGAGAGAATCAGGGATAATTTCCAGCTGGATGAAGAGAGGCTGAAGGCTGCTGCTGCGATCCAGTTACTGGTTGGGTTTCTGATCCCATTAGCCTTGATCTTGATCTCGACCTTCTATATCCTTCTAGCTGCCAAGCTGAGAAGGAACAGGCTGAGCCAGTCCACCAAGCCGCTCAAGATCCTTTTTGGCTTGATCCCAACCTTTCTCATCTGCTGGTTACCATACCACATTTTCTGCTTCCTGCTGGTCTCACCTATAGACCCTATGCATATTTGGATGTCAGAATACATTATTGCTTCTGTCCTGACATATTTCAACAGCTGCCTCAACCCCATCTTCTACCTCACCATGGAGGATGAGTTTCTGAGGTACCGGCAACGTGTACGCAACCCCCAAACCGCTGACAACTCGGGGCCAGAGCCGGCTGAGTAGGGGAGTGGATGGAATTGTCCATATTTGCATGGAGGAAGATGAAGAATTCTGTTCCCTGGAACCCGTAGCTTCCTCTTGACCCTAAAATGCTCTTTCTGCGTAAGTGAATATTATTGGCTTGTTCAGAGAAGCACCACAAGAATGATGAAAGACATAGAAAACCTGCTTTATAATGATAGACGCAAGGAGCTCAGTCTATTTAGCTTAACAAAGAGATGGTTAAAGGGTGACTTGATTGTAGTCTATAACTAAGTACCTACATGGGGAACAAATGTTTCATAATGTGCTGTTCAGTCGAGCAGAGGAAGGCCAAAGGCAGCAGTTCCCAATCTTTTTAGTCTAAGGGCCACAAATATAATTTTTAAAACCCTGAAGGGCCACCAGCCTCTTCCAGCAGCTCCCCAACCCCCTCCCACTGCAGCCAGAGGGAAGCAGTTCAGCCAGGAGGATCTCTCATCCCCCCGGCTTCAGCAAGGAAACAGTGCCCTCCACCTGGGTCCCGAGGCAGTGACTCCTTTCCATAGCCAGGGGGATGGGAGATCATTGCTCCCCTCCCTCTGGCTGCAGCAGGGACCTCAGTCCCCAGGGACGGACACGGAGCACTTTGCCGTGCTCTCTGCTACAGCCAGGGGAGAGGAGCGCTGATCTCCCATCCCCTTGGCTGCAGCAAGGAGCCTGCACCGGCAACGCGCTCCACCTGGGTACTTAGGCACTGGCTCCCTTCTGCAGCCAGCGGGAGAGAAGCTGGGGACCAAAGATTCGGAACCACTTATCTAACAAGATCCAGTGGCCATGTAGGGGGACATTTATAAAATCAAAATAATCTATGAATTGTTTTTAAAATGAAAATTTTTACATTCAATTAATAACATACACTCATGTGAATGAAGCCGAGCTCCTTCAAAAACCACCGCAGGGTGCATGTTAAGAAAGCCGTTTGATAGAGCTGCTATTGTTCACTCGCTAAGAAAGCTGTCCTTCAGTATAAATATAATTATCACTGGTAAAACTGTCTTTAAGTCACTTGTTTCTTGTTCTTTTGTTGTTTAAATCACTCATCCTCTTACTGTCACTGATAGAAATTGTTTTAAAAATTGTCTTAATAGAAATTGTCTTTTAAGTAACTCATTTTCTATTGTCGCCAATAGAGGGACAATTCCTTTAAATATTCGTTCTTTAAAATTGTAACTAAAAACTCTTGATATGACTCCATATTGTAACTGAAACTCCATTTGGAATAAGTATACTCCATTTTGTATTAACTAGTCTAAGTCTTGCTGAGACTTCATTTAGGTGTGTATAATTTCATTATACCTGATGATCAGGGAGTACAAACAGGAGTACCAACTTGATGGCTGAATAAAGCAGACAACACCCTGAAAAGCAAGAAGAATCCATCCTAGAGGAGAAACAAAAAACCATTCCAAGATGAAAGTCACATCTGTAATTGACTGGTGATCAATTGTCACACAGAACCCAGAGCCAGCGTGACACAGCAGGATCCATAGACTTATGTTAAAACTAAAACCTATAAAAAGATGGGTGATAATTGAATGCTTTGGGTAACATTGTGCTTAGCAACATCAAAGAGCATCCGTGTGCACCCGACAGAAACCCTGCTCTTCCTCATGTCCGGCTTCTCTGGACCGTTAACCATCATGAGCTGCAAACATCAGCTACGAACTCAACTGTGATGATAATATATGATTAGGACTGGTAACTATACATGACCAGCTGCAGAACATTTGGTGTGTGTGTGTCTGTGTGCTAGGTATCAATTTTTAGTTATTAATGCAATTTTGCTTTGTCATAATAAATGTGGCATATTGCCTTGTCTCCTGAAAAAGATCCTGTGTGTTTGTCAGCATAACAGCCATGAGTTGAACCCAAACAAATTCACACTGGACACAAGGTATAAATTTTATCATGGCAAGAGGACCATTGGAACAATTTCCCAAGGTTTGTGGTGGATTCTCCATCACTGGCAATTTTTCAAATCAAGCTTGGATGTTTTTCTAAAAGCTCTGCTCTAGGGATTGTTTTGAGGCATTCTCTGGCCTCTGTGATGGAGGAGGTCAGAGGAGATGTTCACTATGATCCCTTCCAGATGTGGAATCTAGGAAACAGGCATTTTAAGGAAATAAATTAGATTCTTGGGTTTGTTCATTTTTAGATCCTTTGGGGGCATTTGGTTCTTTATGGTCTGTCCTTTTCTGCATCTTTGTGTCATTATTCTTGTCATCCCACAATCTTCGCGCACAGTGGAGCTCCAGCTCTTCTTCTTTCCTGCGTGTCTCAAAGATCAACAGGTCTTTGAAACAAGGGTAGCATTTGCAAAAGGCTCCAAGTCCTATTTTTAAAAGTGTTTAGGCAGGTAGGAACCTCCCTGACAGTCAATGAGATATAGGCTTCTACGGGATACATTTGCAAAACCCCTTTGTGAGTTAGGTGCTTAACTCCTATTGACCTTGAATGGGAATTTGGCAACTAACTCCCTTAGACGCTGTTAAAAATCTAGTCCTTTATCTTCATTGTCATGTCTGCCAAACCTCATGGGCCACCTCCTAAAACATCACAAGTTTGGTTTGAAAAGAAAGACATATGGGTTCTTTTTTTGCCCTTTGAATTTTTGGCCATTGGAATTCACCTTTTCATGCTTTTCTCTGCGACCACAAAGGCTAGAAATTTACCAAGAAAGAAAGAAAGAAAGAAAGAAAGCTGAAATTCCCACCTAAGCATCTGATTCTAGGATCTGGAGCTTGGAGGAAAATGACAGGCCTGGTGAGAGCACAACCAAAGTGTAAGAATCAGTGACACTACAAAACACCACCAAAAATCTCAGAAAACCAGATATACCCAGATCTGTTTAGAAGCCAATGGAGTGAGGAGATGTTTCAAATAGCAAGGTTTTTAAATAAAATGTGGGTGGCCCTTTAAACCAACATCTCTATGAATCGTGGTATTCCCGGGCAAAATTCAAGCAGCTTTCACCCTATGTTTCTGGTCGTTCTGCAGGGTCCAAGCAATCCAGCAGTCAGATGTGGCGGACACACAAGATCGTGTGGCTCACATCCAACGAAGTGAGAGATTCACAATCCACCTGGGCAAGGTCTTTCTGGATGTTCAAGGGGACAGCAGGGTCAAAGAGCGGCGGGACTCACCAACAAATCCTAGAATATTAGAGTTGGAAGGGACCTCAGGAGGTCATCTAGTCCAACCCCCTGCTCAAAGCAGGACTAACCTCTGCTATATCATCCCAGCCAGGGCTTTGTCAAGCCTCAGCTTAAAAACCTCCCAAGGCAGCGTCACTCCCAAGGCAGCGTCACTTCAGGAGCGCAAGTGGCTTCTAGCGGTTCTCCAGGTGTGAATGGGCTGAATTTTTGTAATGATGCAAATGTGGCTCAGCTCCTGCTCTTGGCCTGTGGCTGCCCCGAATGTGGGCGACCATCTCTGCAGATGTGTCTCGGAGCCTTCCTCATGAGAGGCCCCAGAGTTTGTGCTTTGCACAGAGCTGGCCACCTCAAAGGCTTTGCAGACCCAGCTTTGTCTGCATCTCCCACACATATCTGGGGGGAGCTGCAGGTGGTGTGGGAGGGCCATCGCTTCTGAGACATTGTTTTCCCCTAGTACACATGTCAAAAAGAGAAAATAAAACATCCAGCTTCAACACTAGGGTGAATTTCACAACAGCCACCCAGGACATGTCTCTGCCCCCCCACCTTCTCCCCACAGCACCCACCTCAGATCCCTCTCTCCCCCTCAGCCTTCTCCACACAGGACCCACCTCAGATTCCACTCTGCCCCAAACCATCTCCCCATAATAACCACCTGATCCCTCCCTGCCCCACTGTTTTCCCTACAGCAGCCAACTCAGATCCTTCTCTGCTCCCCACCCCAATGGTGGCCAAAGTTACCAATAACTGGCTGGCCTTCTGCAGCAGACCCTACAAGATCATGGTGGCTGTGGTGATGGCCTTCTTCCTCCGCTGGTTCCCCTGCCACCTCCCCATCCTCCTAGCCATGGCAGCAAAGAGTGACATAGTGACACAGGCGCTCCATGACGTCAGGCTCCCCTTGGCCTACCTCAACAGTTGCCTCAACCCCACCCTGCCAGCCTTCATGGGCTGGGGCTGCAAGGACATGTTGCAGTTCTCCATGGTCTCAGCCTTCCAGAGGGCGTTCAGCGAGGCCGAAGCCCAGACCGCCCTCCCCAGGAAGAAGCAGGACAACATTGGATCGGAGGCAGAATTAGGCCCCCATTATGAACAGGTTACTGCCACCTCTCCCTTCCCAGAGCCAGGGATAGAACCCAGGAATCCTGGCACCCAGCCCCCCACTCTAACCACTAGAACTTGCTTCCCTTTTTGAACCAGGGAGAGAACCCAGGAGTCCTGGCTTCCAGCTCTCCTCTTCTCTTACCACTAGACCCCACTTCCCTCCCAGAGCTATCACCTAGGTTGGATGGAATCCTGTGTGATGCTGAAGTCTGTGGCCGGCAGGGTGGCTGTGGGGATTAGATAATTAATGTCCAAGAGTCACCGGCAGGGGAAGTGGGAGGGAAAATATCCCCCTTTTTCCTGGTTGTCCTGGTGTAGGGGCCTCCTTTCGATCAGGGAAGGCCCTTCTTGGGGGCAGTGGTGCCTGACTCAGGGCCTGCCTCAACTCTGCTGGAGCTGTGGGCTGCAGGCCAGTTTCCTTCCAGCTCTGCTGCCCAAATGAGCTGTTTTTAAGTGCTCCACTGGATGGGGTGTTTGCTGCAGGTGTGTCGGGGCTATGCTGGCTGGGCCAAGAATGAGCCCTTACCCTCTGGTGTTTCAGAGGGGGGGGAATCTGTACATCCTATCAGAGATGCAAACAAGAACGGTCCCAGTTTTAAAGTTGATTCTGGTTTTTCTAAAAGAGAAGCCAACAAGGAAATAGAAGCAGAACCTGCTAATTTACACTTGTTCCCACGATTGAGGAAACTGAGCGCAGTGGGCTCAGAAGTTCAGGACTTCAGACCAGGAGCTTCCAATGCTGTTAAAAAATCCTGCATTTGACTTTTTCAGTGTTAAAATCTTCAGGACTGACTCCCAGTGCCCTGGCTCTAACCCACTAACCCCCCTCCCTGCCAGATGCAGGATAGAACCCAGGAGTTCTGAGTCCCAGACTCCACAATCTAACCCACTGGATCCCTCCCCGCTCCAAAAGTTGGGGATAGAACTCAGGAGTCCTGGCTCTCAACCCTTCTCCCACTCTCACCCGCTAGACCCCAATCCCCTCCCACAGCTGGGCATAGAACCCAGGAGCCCTGAGGCCCAGCCCCCCTGACCTAATACAGTAAACTCCTTTAGGGGTCCCTGATGTGGCATCTGCTGCTCACACAGACCAGCGCTGCTTAGGACAGGATGCTGGTGTTGTGTGGTTTCCTCTGAAGGGAGTTAGGGGGGGCTCAGGGGAAGGGAAGGTACAGCTGTGGCTGGGCGTGAAAGCATCTGCAGAGCCTCTGAAATTTTCTGTGCTGTGCACACTCCAACTGGGGAACAGCTCATCTGGGCAGGAGGCAGATCTTCCTCGGTGGCTGTGACTGTGGAACTCCCTGCCACAGGAACTAAGGAGCCTCCCCACCTCCTTCCCCAAAGGCGATGTTCACTGCTCCCACCTGCCTTATCACATATAAAAACAGAGCAGCAGGGATATTTCAACCAGGGATGTCAAAATTAGTTTCATTCAAACTTCTAAATATAAAAAGTTTAAACAGTTAAACACTGGGGGGAAGGGGGCAAGCCATGCTGGGCTCGGCTCTTCACTGCCAAGCGAGAGCTGCCCAACTCCTCCCACTCCCCGCTTCCCCCACGCTGGGCTCCACGCTTCCCTGCCAGCAAGAGCTGTCCAGCTGCCCCCCCAAGACCCTGCCACTCTCCCTCACTGAGCTAAGAGCTCCCCTGCCACTTGAACAAGTAAAAAAAAAAAAAACTAGGGGGGAATCATTCCCTGCCCCCAGGTGCCCCTAATTGCCACGAGCCTCCTGCTTACCTCGTGGGAACGCTGCAACAGGCTCTGGGCCAGTTGGAGGGAGATTCATTCCTCCTGGCCATTTATTGCTCAGCTTCCTGGCCCTGCATAGCTGGCCCTGGCCCTGAGGACTGGACAGCAGAGTGGTGCCTGCCCCTGCCACACACTGAGTGATCCCATTCCAGGCCAGCCCTGCAGTGGCTTGGAAGGGAGGGAAGGGAAGGGCCCAACCTCTGCACAGAGCAGAAGACTGGCCTGGTGGCATCTTGTCTTGTCTAGCTCGCCCGCCTCCACTTTGAAAAGTGATGATGGGAGCGGGCCCTGCTGACCCCCCACTTTCTTCATCCCACACACTCCTGTTCTGGCAGTTGGCTCCAGTATCAGCGGGAGGAGGAGTCCCATAAAATCCCAGTCTCCTGTGATCCAGGAGCAGTGCATGTGAATGAAAGGTTAATTGTGAAAACACTTCGCACTTCTAAAGCACTTTCCATCTGATGACCTCGAAGCACCTCACCAAAAACAAGGAATTAAGCTACACAATGCTCCTGTGAGGCAGGCAAGTCATATCCCTGTTTTTGGATGGAGAAACTGAGGCACAGGCTATATCCATTCTCCTTTTATAGCAATGGAAAGACTCCCCTTGAGATCAAGCCGTAAATGACTGGTGGTCCAATGTCACACGGCATCTCTGTGACCGGGCCATTATAACCCCAAATCTTCACATTCCTAGCTCTGCTTTCAACACCAAGCCATGCTGCTTCTTCCCTTACATTTTACTTTCCATTTCCCTTATCTGGAAAACAAACAAGTGTCTTTCAAGGGACTCTTAATTGATTCCTGAACGGGCTGAGGGGAGGCGGAACCCGTCTGGCACGCGCAGAGAAGCACTGCAGCAGCTACATCGACTCAGATTAGGGGCAGGAAGGTTTAGAGCAGCTCCCCTACCCTCCCTTAGGCTCCACTCCACCCCACCAGCAAAAGCTGCTCAGCTGCTGTGGCTGGTGGGGAGCCAGACCAGCTGCTGATCCCCTCCCCGCTAGTTGAAACAGTAACGAGCTGTTTAAGAGATTTCAACAGCTGATTACCATTGAAACGGTTCAACGGTAACCTTTACATCACTCATTTAAACCAAACCCTACCAAAGGAACCCAGGCCACTGCACACACAATACAAACTTCCAGGGAGATGAGGGGAGAGAGAATGAGCCACACAAGATACACCTTCATCATGTGGTTTCATGCATGACTGGAAAGTACCCAGATACCAGGGTGATGGGCACAGGGCATGATCCTGCCTACAACAGAATAGACAAGTCCCTGCCTGAGAGACCAAATGACAGGGGAATTGGAAGGATGGAGCTGACTCTCATCACCCTCAACCCAGATAGCAACTGAGAATCAGAGGCCTCTGCATCATCAGAGTGAGAACCAGCTGCCTCTCCCCCATGCACCGCCCTGCACCTGGCCCCACAGCTTCTTGCCCCAGGCAGCATCAGTCTTGTTGAGCTGCTGGCACCACATCAGAGACTGAATCTGTAATACTGAATGCCCCTGAGACCCGGATAAGGAATCGATGGTGTGGAGTGGGAAGTGTGGCAAAGCACAGAGTATATTCAACCTTGGAGGTGTGGGAACTTCCACACAGCCAATCAGCAGTGATGCTGTGTGGACTGGTCCTGCCTCCCTAAAGCCCCAGTTGGCTGGGATGGGCAGAAAGGCTCTCTCCATTTTAATACTGTTGGTAAAACAGAATTTTCCTTCTGTGTTTCAGAATGACTTTCCATTGCGAACTGGAACAAAGAGTCCAAATATCTAAATTGAAAAACATCCTGTAAAATTTAGCATTGGGAATGTCAGAAGGAAAAAGGTCACCAGAACTGCTACACCAATGCATGTTCCCATGATGATATTAATGATGTTCATCTTTTGATTGTGTGTCCTGCCCTCCTTTACTTTTCAAGAGCTGTATCATCTTCCTCCCTGGATTCTGCATGGAGAGGATGGTCAACCTCTTCTGTTTCCTCAACTTGGCCACGATCAACTTGATCACCTTTTACTGTCCTTCCAAGTTGCTTACCTGGCCATGGTTTCCCTCCACATGTTCCCCAATGCCTTTCTCTTCACGGCCATCAATGCCACCCGATGTCTCTCTCTGGCCCGTGCCATCACTCGCCCCATCTGCCTTCCCTGGTGGCCTGGGGTATGTAGATCCTATCCCTTGGGGTTCATATTGTGACATTCAGAGATGAGGTATTCAGAGATATTAGGTTCCAAGATGATGTTCTATCATGACACGCACCCCTCTGGTATTTTCAGTCACTGCTATGCTGGAGGAAAATCTCTTTATGGGTGAAGGGACAGTGACAACCACCGTGGCTACCCGATTCCTGGGCCAACTGGCTTTGATCACTACCAGCTGCCTTCTTGTAGCCCTCCAGCGAAGGCAGACCGGCTTACCCAAACCGGCAAGCGTGTCAAGATCCTCTGTGACTTTTTCCTCTGCCGGCTTCCATAGCATGGAACTGGAAGTGGTCAATATGGAGAACAAACAGTCACTAGAAAAAAAAAAGGAACTGGAAGTGGAACTGGAAAAAAGGAACTGGAACTGGAAGTGGTCAATATGGGAACAAATAGTCACTAGAAAAAAGGAGAATTTGACTCAGACACTAACACTCTCTGCATCCCTGCTTCCTCTGGTGAGAAGGGGCTGGGGCCTTGCCAGGATGTGGTCCTGTCCCAGGAGGGCCCTGCAGGCCTCCCTGGATGGCAGCTTCGGTCTCTTAGAACTCCAATGCTGATTCTGCTCAGCTAGAGGCAGTCAGGGTCCAGAGCTGAGCCTTGGGTGTGATAACGTGACATTCAGATCATAGCAGCAGACACCTCTGAGGCTTTGCAGAGGATGTGGGACCCAGCCCCCATCTGCACCTTCCCTTCCACTCAGCCCTCTACCCTTCCACCCTAGCGAAACCCACATCAGCACAGCTTCCTCTGCCCAGACAGAGGCCTTCCGTGTGTGCTATCCTCCATGCTATCTCTTCCTGCTCCCCTACCCATTTTGAAGAGGAATCCTGCTCCTTCCTCATAGTCTGGACCAACACACCCCCTCTGCCCCGTTGCATCATGCCCCTCCTTCAATCTTTGGCTTTCTTTGGGAACCTCTCAGCCCTTGCAACGGTGGTTGATTAATTTCTTCCTGTCACTCAAGGCTTGGTCTCCCTCTCGCTCTCTGCATCAAGTGGGGACGTTTCCCCCTCTCTCTTGCTCACTCCCTGTCTTGGAGACTTCCAGAACCATCCCTTGACTAAACAGATGCCAATTTTGATGTGTTAGGTTAGGTTAATTTCTTCACATATCATGCAGAGTTGGTGAGCTCTGACAACCCTTCCTATTCCACACTCTTGCTGCCAGCTTGTCCACGATGCTTTGTCAGTGACCCTTTGCTGAGAAGAATCTAATTTTGAGTTGAGGCAGGATCCCAGGATCAGTGGATCTTGTAAACGCTGCAAACACTCCCTGCTCTGGACCCCTCTATGTGCCGGAATGTGTTAGGAACTGATGGTGTGGAGTGGGATGGGTAGTTAGAGACAGGGATTTTCAGCCTGGCAGAGGAGACATTATCTCTATCCATTTGCTAAGCATGAGCAGATGTGAAAATGGGTGAGGTTGGTTTCCTGTGAGGAGGTGGCACAGTCAGTAACTGGGGGTTTTCTCCAGGGAGAATTACAATTGAAGGGTAGAGGGGAGAACTGTTTTCATCTACCTTTTCTGCAGAAAATAATTACTTTTGATTATAAAACTTAAAAAAGACTGTGTGTATGTGTAGCAACTGAAAGCAGCACTCTGTGTGTGTGGGGGTGGGGTGTGTCCGCAGCTGAAAGCTGAACATTTCTGGTCAAAATATTTAGGCCAAAAACTGCAGAAAACAAACTAAACAAAAAAGTTGCATGAAAACCATAAAAGCCAAAAATAATTTATATTTGGATGAAATTTGTTGATTTTCAATTTTCCCACTCAAAAATCATTCTTTTTTCACACTTTCTGACACTTCCCATGACAATTTTCCTTCCTCAAAACTCAGTTTCCTGCTGAAAAAATATGGCGTCCAACTCTAGTAATGACGCCTCCTTTCATACATCTGCTCTGCACCATGAAAGCACCTTATGAAGTTTGCCTGCCCATAGAGAGAAAAATGTGCTTCTGCATTTAATATCTCATAATTGCTTCATAACCCTTAAAGGAACTACTGAGATCATCTAGTCCAGTGGTTCTCAATCAGCGGGTATGTATGCCTGGGGCTACGCAGAGATCTTCCAGTGTACATCAACTCATCTAGATATTTGCCTAATTTTACAACAGCTACACAAAAAGCACTAAGTGAAGTCAGTACAAAGTATTATTTCTTAGAGACATAATGAGAAAATCAGCAATTGTTCAGTAACAGTGCACTGTGACACTTTTGTATTTTTATGTCTGATTTTGGGAGCAAATAGTTTTTAAATGAGGTGAAACTTGGGGTATGCAAGACAAATCCGACTCCTGAAAGGGGCACAGTCGTCTGGAAGGACTGAGAATCACTGATCTAGTCTGACCTCCTGTTTAACACAGGACAGAAAACTTCCCCCACATAATTCCTGTTTGAACGAGAGCAGATCTTTTAGAAAAATCATGCCACCTTGGTTTTCAAAATCACCACTGATGTTTAGAATCTATCATGACCCTTGGTACATTGCCCCATTGGTTAATTCCCTTTGCTGTTAAAAAATTGCACCTTATTTCTAGTTTGAAATTGTCTAGCTTTAAACTTCCAGCCACTAGAGGTCGTTTTTCTAGGTCGGAAGGTAGGTAAATACAGACTGGAATAAACTCACTCCATAACCATCGGTTTGAAAGTACAACCTTATATTATGCCATAAAGTTGTATTTGCACTCTCCTTTTCTGATTTTCTGTTGTTGGGTTTATTTTGGTCAGTACAGTGTGGCCATAGCTCCAGAACTGATCACCAGTGTTTCATTTAAAACTTTTTGCACTGGAAAATACAATCTTGTCGATCTCAACTTGTTTCCCAAAACCATTCAATTCCTACAGCATTTTTCAAGGATAAAATTCAAAGGTCTCTGTGGACGGGTCCCTGGAAGCAGGGAGCAGCATCCGGACTTCTCCCTGTGGGTCCTTCTCAGAGGGGGACCACCCGTCCCGGCTACCTCCCATCAGGAGCAGTCTTGAGCCCTTTTCCTGGGCAAGCAATCTTTCGCCCGAACCTTAGGCAGGCTGACCAACAAGCAGTCTAGCGCTAGGCCCTCAGGCAGGGCTGGCAAGGTGAGCAGGCTGCTCTCTGGAGCGGTATGGCGGGTGAGGCTCTCTCAGGGCTCTTAGGGAAGAGGGGAGGGGGACACAGGCCCACCCGTCTCCACTGTGTCCCAGCCAGAGCCCTTGCAGTGGCAAAAAGGCGTTTGTCATGGGGTTGGCGGGGCTCCTGCCGCAACACGCCGCCTGGGTTGCCCTGGACTCAGCCACGAACTTGTGGCTGCCCCTGGGCTTCTTCCTCCCCAAAACCCCCGGTACCTGCCTCCTTCGGGTCGCTGGGGCGTGGTAGTCCTACGAGGCCCTCCTCATCCACGGGTGGCAGCTCTTCCATCCCTCGGAGGGCAGCTCTTCCAGGTTCTCTGGCCCCCAGGCCACGGGCAGGGTTGGTAAGTTCTCCGGGTCCCAGGCTCTGTACTGCTCAGGCCGGCCCTCCGCCGTCTCCCAGGCAGCGGGGAACTCCGATGGGCCCTCCGCCGTTCTCCCAGACTGGGGTTAAGACCGG
>NW_027130684.1:0-1719 GCF_026122565.2 Emydura macquarii macquarii
CAGTATTGTTTCATTAGTCTCAGCAGTGATAGTATGCTGTGTGTTACTAATAAGTACATACAGCTGTTTTTGTTACAAATATACCATGTAGGTGTATCCCAATATGCTACTGTAAACTTTGCCTTTATTCCATGGATTAAAATACATGGGTGATTGAGACCTACGGAAGCAGAGTGGGTGGGGTTGTGGAGGAAGGATAGAATGGCGAGAGAGACAAGGGACAGTTAATGATCAAAGGGAGAAAGCATAAGCACATTTAAAAAAATCAAGAGGAGCTAGAGAACAGAAAATAAGGAATGGCTGGTAGATGGGGGGATTAAACAATAAATAAAAATAAATGAAAAGTTTCTGGGCCTTCAGAAACAGGAGAGAGTAACACAGAAAAGAGACAAGGATCAATACACACATGTACGTGCACATGTAGAAGCAGGTGTATGTGGATTCATTTGTAAACACGTATGTATGTATGTATAATTTGTGCAGTTTATATATTATACAAATACAAAATACACCATTTTCTCTGGACGGATGCTTCAAAGAATTGTCCAGTGTTGTCGTGACCAGAGCATTCTGGGCACTGGCTGTAATGTATGACAATGAATAATTACAGATAGGGCTGGTAGCACCACTTTCTAAGATTCCCCGATACTTCCTATTATTAGACCCTGTTTTCAGTTGTTCATAACTGTCAAACTTTAACTGTTTAGGCTGAAATTTTCCATGCGGCATATCTACCTCAGCCTGAATGGTTGTGGAAAATTTCAGCAAAAATTGCTTATCCGTTTTCAAAAACAAGGTTAGAAAAAATGCTTTTTGTCCCTCTTAAAAGGCCATTTTGATGGCCTTTTCTTTGCAAAGTTCTTGCACCCCTATACATTGAAGAAGGGTTTTGAAATTTGGCAGGGGTGTGTCAGACCTTTTTGGAGGGGGGGGGGGGGGGAAATGTGCCTTTCACCACGCCCATGAAAATTCAGCCAAATATGGCCAAGTTATGAGTCTTTGAAAAATCACAGCATACGCTCAATAGAGACTTGCTAGCGCTTTGCAGCTAAATTCCCTGAAGATTCTACCCATGCTGAGTGTACTCCAGCCTAGGGATGAGCAGGTCTTTCTTTGCAATTGCAGCTCTGGATTGCTGAGGGTGAGGCCAGGCACTGGCAATGAGAGCAAGGGGACTGTGTCTTCGGTTCTCTCAGTGACTCCCTTGCTGGCCCAGGTACTATGGAGGAGAAAGATACCTGATTCAAATGCAGAGGGTACAAGAGTCAGACCTGGAGGTGGGGTCGGGGAATGGACCCTGTCATTGGAGAGAAGAATGAGTCTGGGGTTGGCTGGATGAGGCCGTGTGGTGGTGGAGGGTAAACTGAGAATGACTGGGCAAGGACATTGAGACTAGCAGCCAGGGGAGCCTGTGACTGTGGTACAGAGTCTGAAGGGATGAGATTAAGACTTTCTCAGTAAGGACTCTGGGGCTGGGATGAGAAGCCTTGAGGAATGGAGGCTAGGTAGCCAAGGAGAATGGAACAGAGTTGAGAAGCCAGGAGTTGGAAAGAGACAGAACTGAGACATAGAAAAGTTGGAGGGGATAGGGAAGAAGAGGACAAACTTGGGGGGGGAATGGAATTTATTTATTTTTTTTAAAAATCCTAGGACATTACACCCACACAATTACATTGGAGAACATTATTAAGGTTGCAAAGTCAAGCACTCAAAAGATAG
>NW_027130685.1:0-1706 GCF_026122565.2 Emydura macquarii macquarii
TGCCAAAAACAACATAGATGCTTCTATCCTTTGAGCATTTCTTACAAAACCAATAACAAAAAAAACGAGAGTTCTGTAGCCCTTTAAAGACTTTAGTCTTTAAAGGGCCACAGAACTCTCGTTGCCAAAAACAACGTAGATGCTTCTATCCTTTGAGCTTTTCTTATCAAAGCCAATATGGCAAAAACAACGAGAGTTCTGTGGCCCTTTAAAGACTTTAGTCTTTAAAGGGCCCAGAAACTCTCGTTGCCAAAAACAACGTAGATGCTTCTATCCTTTGAGCTTTTCTTATCAAAGCCAATATGGCAAAAACAACGAGAGTTCTGTGGCCCTTTAAAAAGTCTTTAACACAGATTCTTCAAAAACAACGTAGATGCTTCTATCCTTTGAGCTTTTCTTATCAAAGCCAATATGGCAAAAACAACGAGAGTTCTGTGGCCAAAAACAACGTAGATGCTTCTATCCTTTGAGCTTTTCTTATCAAAGCCAATATGGCAAAAACAACGAGAGTTCTGTGGCCCTTTAAAGACTTTAGTCTTTAAAGGGCCACAGAACTCTCGTTGCCAAAAACAACGTAGATGCTTCTATCCTTTGAGCTTTTCTTATCAAAGCCAATATGGCAAAAACAACGAGTTCTGTGGCCCTTTAAAGTTTAGTCTTTGGCCCAAAAACAACGTAGATGCTTCTATCCTTTGAGCTTTTCTTATCAAAGCCAATATGGCAAAAACAACGAGAGTTCTGTGGCCCTTTAAAGACTTTAGTCTTTAAAGGGCCATGGAAAAAAGAACTTCAAAAAACAACGTAGATGCTTCTATCCTTTGAGCTTTTCTTATCAAAGCCAATATGGCAAAAAAAACAACTTTAAAGACAGTTCTGTGGCCAAAAACAACGTAGATGCTTCTATCCTTTGAGCTTTTCTTATCAAAGCCAATATGGCAAAAACAACGAGAGTTCTGTGGCCCTTTAAAGACTAAAGTCTTTAAAGTGCCACAGAACTCTCGTTGCCAAGAACAACGTAGATGCTTCTATCCTTTGAGCTTTTCTTATCAAAGCCAATATGGCAAAAACAACGAGAGTTCTGCAGCCCTTTAAAGACTTTAGTCTTTAAAGTGCCACAGAACTCTCGTTAAAACAACGTAGATGCTTCTATCCTTTGAGCATTTCTTATCAAAGCCAATATGGCAAAAACAACGAGAGTTCTGTGGCCCTTTAAAGATTTTAGTCTTTAGAGGGCCACAGAACTCTCGTTGCCAAAAACAACGTAGATGCTTCTATCCTTTGAGCTTTTCTTATCAAAGCCAATATGACAAAACAACGACAGTTCTGTGGCCAAAAACAACGTAGATGCTTCTATCCTTTGAGCTTTTCTTATCAAAGCCAATATGGCAAAAACAACGAGAGTTTTGTGGCCCCTTAAAGACTTTACTCTCAACGAGAGTTCTGTGGCCCTTTAAAGACTTTAGTCTTTATAGGGCCACAGAACTCTCGTTGCCAAAAACAACGTAGATGCTTCTATCCTTTGAGCTTTTCTTATCAAAGCCAATATGGCAAAAACAACGAGAGTTCTGCGGCCCTTTAAAGACTTTAGTCTTTAGAGGGCCACAGAACTCTCGTTGCCACAAACAACGTAGATGCTTCTATCCTTTGAGCTTTTCTTATCAAAGCCAATATGGCAAAAACAACGAGAGTTCTGTGGCCCTTTAAAG
>NW_027130686.1:0-17451 GCF_026122565.2 Emydura macquarii macquarii
TTCTCTAGTTTCCTGGGCCGGAGGGCAGATGGAAGATTCCGTCCCCCTTAGGAGGGAGTCCCCGACCACCATTACCCTTCTCTTCCTCTTGGGAATGGTGGTCGTGGAACCCCTGCCCCTAAGATAATGCATCCCTTGCCTTCTGATCAAATGGGTTTCCTTCTGATCCATTCCCCCCGAAGGGTCCTCCAAATCGTTCTCCGCTGTAGTAGTACTTGTCCTCTACTTCCACTGCGAGCAGCCTAGATCCCTCTTCCGTGGAACCCCCCCCCCTCAGGTAGTTAAAGGCAGCTATCAAATCCCCCTCATTCTTCTCTTCTGCACGCTAAAAAGGCCCAGGGCCCCCAGGCTCTCCTCATAAGTCTTGTGCTCCAGCCCCCTAATCATTTTTGTTGCCCTGCGCTGGACTCTCTCCAATATGTCCACATCCTTTCTGGAGTGGAGGGCCCAAAACTGGACACAATACTCCAAATGAAGCCTCACCAGTGATGAATAGGAGGGAATAATCAATTCCCGCGATCTGCTGGCAATGCTCCCACTAATAAAGCCCAATATGCTATTAGCCTTCTTGGCAACCAGGGCACATGTTGACTCATATCCAGCTTCTTGTCCACTGTAATCCCCAGGTCCTTTTCTGCAGAACTTTTGCCTAGCCAGTCGGTCCTCAGTCTGTAACAGTTCATGGGATTCTTCTGTCCTAAGTGCAGGACTCTGCGTTTGTCCTTGTTGAACCTCATCAGCTTTCTTTTAGCCCAGATCTTATGCAGAAGATATGATACGCACAGATCTTATCTCAAATGGAGTTCCCCAACACTTCCATCCAAATACACACTGATTTAGAACAAACAATCTTATTAACAAAAGAGATTTTAAGGAATGATGCATAAATGTAAGAACTGGTTACAAAGAAATAAAAAGTAAAATGTAAACTAATACCTAACTTAACAAGCTAAGTGATTTGAAAGCATAGGTGTCTCTCACCACATGCTTCAGCAGACTTATGGGCTGGATGCCTTTCAGCCAGGACCCCTCACTGAGTTCAGTGTTCATATCAGGGTGGTGTTTATAGAGGTGAAGGGTGAGAGATGGGGCCCTCAGTTCTCATTACTTACAGATCTTTTTCTGTGAAAATCCTCCCCAGATGAGGTTCAGGAGACAGTTTGGAGGGACAGGAATCTCCACTTGCTTCTTTGCCAATATTTAAACTTCTTGCTCACACCCTGTATCCTTTGATCCACAAAGGGACTTAAGCAGGGTGATACCCAGCTTCTAGGCACCTTCCCAGGCAGCGGTTCCACTGTTCAGGCTGGTGGCTAGACTGAGCGAGGAGAATTGGGGTCTGAGATGCCTTAGGCTCATAACTCCCATGGATTTCAGTGGGAGCTAGGAACCCGCATCTCATTTAGGATTGTAACCGAAGAAAGGGAGCCACAAAAGCCATCTTGCTGAGCAGGGAGCCAACAGGGAACGCTGAGGAGAAGGACGTGACCGGAGCCCTGCTCCGATGAGGGAATACGGTGCCTAAATCTCCTCCAGAAGGAGGACCATGTCTGTGAGTGGGGGTTTTCAGCTGTGACCCCCCAGCAGGGGGCAATTGCCGTGAAAGTGGGACACCAGGGTTCTCTTCCCCCTCCGCCTGCCGTGCAGCAGGGATTGAACAGGAATCTGTCATTCCTCCTCTCTCTTTGGCCCAATGCATGATGAGTTAGTCCTACAGGGAAAGTATCCGCCCTATCCCCCATTATCAGACTATCCCATAACTTAGGTGTTGGGCCCCTGCCTCCGAAGCTGGAGATCCATGTTCTAATGCCTTCTCTATGACAGGCAGAAGGGACAGTTCAATGTGCATCTCCCACGCCCTCGCCAAACACACGAACCACGGGGCTAATGGCTGCAAGGTGGGGCTGCTGCTCCCCAGCCCTGTGGCTCAGGGTTAGGTCTGCTCTGAGCATGTCAACTGGGCCAGGCCCAGAGAAGGGAAAAGGTAGGGCGGTGCCTAGCCTGCAGATTCCCTGCAGCTTGCATATGAGAGCAAAACCTCAGCACAGAGAGTAAGGTGGCTGGGCCCTTGCTGACTGCCATGAACATAGGCAGGGAGGGTAACATAATGGTGGAAATTCAGAGGCCAAGGAGATTTCCCTGAGGCTCAGTGGGAGGTTAGGCAGTGGCTGGGCAGGGCTTTTGCGGTCCTCTCTGCCATCACAAGGTTGGATTTAAGCAGCTGCAGTGACAAACGTCTCAATCCTCTGGTGGATCTACCCCTAAATCTCCTGTTCAAAAGGAACTGAGGCACTTGGGAAAAAATCTCAACCACAGTCAGGGAGACATAGGCCCCGATGGACCTGTGTCACTAGTGAAAAAAGGGTTTTAGGCTTCCAAGTCACGTAAGCACTGCAGAAATGCCTCGCCTTCTCTCCCCGTCCCCGGATCTTTTACAGCCCCTAGCAAACAATAGAGGGTA
Source organism: Emydura macquarii macquarii (assembly GCF_026122565.2). Lineage (NCBI taxonomy): Eukaryota > Metazoa > Chordata > Testudines > Chelidae > Emydura > Emydura macquarii. The sequence goes on from NW_027130686.1 coordinate 2,462, forward strand.
AGAATGTGACACAGCTGGCAGCTATATTGTTTAAGGAGTACTGGCGGCAGCAGAGGGTAGGGGCGGCCATATTCTGTAATGGGCATTAGGGCGCAGCCAGGGTTTTCGAGCCAATGTTTTGTGTCCATTCTTATGATCTCTAGATTGCAGCTGATCATGGGAATAACAAATGGACAGTGCTGAATATTAAAACCATAGTTTTAATTAAAAATGTTTAATTGATTAAGAGTGGATAGATTAGGAATTAAAATTTGGAATTCAAAAATTAGAAATCTTGTAAAGATTCAGGTTTATCCCTATATTATATCCTACTCTATATATATTCTGGCCCGATTTTCAGCCAGTATCCTTCAAGGAGCTAAGCAATAAGATTTCATCCATATTTACTATTTTGTTCAGATTAATTAAACAAAAAATAAATCTTTTTTTAAAAACATGATTATGGGAGCCAGAAATATTCAACATTTGGCATTATGAAGAACAAATCTTTGGAGGCCGTTATTCACACTGGTGATAAAATCAACTGAACTCCTATTAAGTGGCTAGGGAGATAATTATGCTAGACAAGGACTGGGAATAACTTAGTTTGTTTTCCATTCAGAAATAAGTGGAAATTCGCAATCATCTGTAAAGCCTGCAACGAACATTTCCTTCAGGGCAAGAAATGACCGTGTGTCAAACTTCATGTTGAAGAAGGCACTTCTAGACTCAAGTTGTAGAATATATTCTAATGCCCCCAAATTAAATTATTATTCCCTCTACCCATATACGCCTATGAACTGGCGAGTGGGAATGTGTGGCACCTACCTTTACAGGAGGAAATCAGTCCTGTGCTGTTGGCTATCAAACACTCCAATAGATCAGCTAGCGGACCACAGGATTATCTCATTGTTATTATTGCTGTGGCACTGAAGATCCACGAGACTCTGAAACTTTTCCAGGTCTTGGAAAGGAACTATTTGCAGTTCTCTAATTTCAGGTTCCTGGACTCCAATGCTTGCATGCTCTGGGCTTTTCCAAGAATCATAAGGGAGTTAGGTGCCAAGCTCTCACAGCAATTCAGTGGTAGTTGACTGTGTGTTGTGTACATTACCTCCCTTTAGAAAAGTCCAACTGAAATGTGTAAAGCTCCTTATATCTACCTGCATTTTATCTGCGCAACAATTGGGTACCATTTTCAAAAACACTTAAGTGAATATCCAAAGTGACTTAGGTGCCTGAGTCCTGTTGACTTTCAGTGAGATTTCGTTACTAAAGCTTAGCAGCTGAAAACCATTTTGAAAAATGGACTTAAGCACCTAAATCACTTTGACACCTTTTCAAATGTTACTGCGCTGATTATCTGATGTTGTTGGGTATTCAAAGCACCAGGAGGTTCTTTTTGCAAACTATGCTGAGACTTTCAAATTTGCCTCAGGGAATTGAATGGGAACTCAGTGTCTAAATCACTTAGGCTGCTGTGGAAATATCAGCTGTAAACTTTCTTCGTAGATCTAGTGAATTATTTCTTCATAATCAGAATAACATTCACCCAGTAAACAGATTTGTTTTAGGATGGAGAGGAAAAAATATTTCATGACTTTCCCTTTGAGACTACAAGTTTGACTCTACCAACACTGTCTTAAAATAAACCGTAAATGTCCCTTGCCTGTTACGTTTGATTAGCAGATGTGCCTTGAGAGACGCCCCTTCCCACAGAAAGATATATAATGAATCAGAAAAGACGTTCCCCATTTGGCACAAAGTATGATGCACAGCGCATGTTACCAGACATAACAGAGCCAGGGGAGCCCATCTGGGTTACTTTGTTCTATTTACTGGGAACAGGGAAATACGTCTCTGCAGTGGGAAGAGAAGATGGACTGAATAACCAAGATCCTGATCCCTGAAATGCTGAGTGAGGAGGTGACATCCGACTCCAGCTACTCACTGACCCGCCCTAGAGGTAAATCTACCTTTCCCTCCCTGGTCCTTGAGTCTTCAGGTTTTTGAAGGTATGTAAGTTTGCTAGGTAACTTATCCCATGGCAATCCAAGGGGAATGGGGCAATGATCTCTCTCAAACTCCCAATCCAAAACAAAATGACTGAATTTGGAAAAAGACAACAGCCGTTAGGTCACTGCTATCCTAGCTCCTCATCTTGCTCCATCACCATGGTATGCAGGAACCTCTCTGTCTTTCATGGGTCTATCCTCCCAGAACCCCGGTGCGGGACTGTTCTCCCTGCTTTACAGATGGGGGATTGGCACACAGAGGGACAGGTGGATGGAGATATTTCAGCTCCAAAAAACACTGACACACCTGCTGGGATTTGAAATCGATGGGCGTTAGTCTCTGACCCTACTAAGGCATCCTTGCGCCTTTGTAATTACCTATCAACCCTTGAAAATCTGGCCTGAAAGTCACACAAGGAGCTTTCAGAGGGTCATGGAGGTTATGTGGGTAAAGCAGAGCTGATATTTGCTGCGGTGCTGAGTGTGAAGGGAGGAGACATTGGCTATGAGTGGGATTTGACGAATTGGGGCTGCAATTTGACAACTAATATTAATTTTGGGGGTTTCAATTATTAACTATTTAATTTTTACTCCCTGCATGGCAGCAAGGCCAGTGAGACCATCCCTGCAGACGCAAGGCACGGGGGGAGGCTGCACTAAAACCCACTGTTATATTTTTTGTTGGTGGTTTCGGTGTTTCAGTTGATATCGACATTTACTGATGTCTATTGATTGAAATCGAATCCTGCCGAGCCAAGCTGTAAGTTTCAGAGAAGGATCCGGGGGTTAGCTGTGCAAATGCCATTGAAAACAGAGGGTCCCATGAATGACGTCAGTGGAAATTTTATCTTAGCCTTCAGAGAGTGAAGGCTCAGATGGCACAGAGTTATTTACGGGGTGTAAAATTAACTCCACATGACTCTGTACAGGATCAAGTCCTTGGCAAAGCCCTGGCTGGGATGGGTTAGTTGGGTTGGTCCTGCTGTAAGCAGGGGGTTGAACTAATTCACCTCCTGATGTCCCTTCCTACCCTCATCTTCTATGCTTCTGTACTTATTTAGCAGTTAATAAGAATTAGTAATGGCAAAGAAGACACCCACAGCGGAGAATTGATATGTTTCTAACCAAAGATAAGGAAGAAAGTGGAGAGCTGTTAAAAATTTGACAGGCATTTCTAAGGGGAAAAATTTTTTGTGGATTGAGATGAAAATGTTCCATGGGAACATAATAATGTCTACAAAATTTTGTTTAGGAAAAAAATATTGTATATGGTTTTATGAAACTAAATTAATAGAAATGTAACTAAAATTCAGTGCAATATAAAATAAAAATAGGCTAGAAATAAAATTAAAATATATAAATACATTTTTAGAAAGTCAAATTGGGCATGAAAACCAACATTTGAAATAATGAAATTGCAGATGAAATGGAAATTTCGGTTACACACCACTTTCATTGTATGAAAATAGCACAGTTCATTCAAATTTCAAACTGAATTTTTTCTTGCAAAACAGGTTACGTTACTAGTCAAAAGGGCGCTTTCTTCCTGAAGTTTTAGTTTTTGTTCATTTTTAGTTAAGGCTGAGTCTCTATGTACAGTGTCACATATAGGACAAGGAAATATTGTCCTAGAGAGGGACAGGTATTTATTAGATAAATATTTTCAAAAGGCTTTAATAGAGGTAGGTGGCCCATGTCCACTGCAATTCACTTAGAGTTGGCTGCCCAGCCATTGCATATTTGAGTCTTAGTTGCTTGGTTTGTTTCTTTATTGAGACTTGCTGTAAAATATAAAATCCTGACCCATTTCACCAGAGGAACTTTGATCTGTAAAGGACATGGTTCTGCTTTAATGCACCAGGATGTGAAAGGTCGATTTGATCCAACCTCTGTGTTTCTCTACTCTTGTACCTGAGCCCCATCATGTAGCCTTTGAATGCGTTGGTGCTCACTGTCAAGTTGTAACTTGTGTTTGAAGAGAAATTGACTTTTGTGGAATCTGTAGTTGGCCCAGATAGGAAATCTGTTCCAGAGACCAAGAGATGGCATTTCCCCTCCCCTGGTCTCCATAATTCACGCAGCTGTTGTTCTGGTAGCCAGCAGAGAGAGACAATGAAAACAAAGCTGACATATTATAGAGTGAATGTAGTTTTTTATGTCACAGAGTGAATTTCTTTCCTGTAGACACACCCCATGGGGAATCCAGAACAGGGAAATGAAACGTTCATCACAGAATTCATCCTCCTGGGATTTGGGACCCTTCATGAACTGCAAATCCTTCTCTTCCTGCTGTTTCTAGTGATCTACATTGCAACCATGGCTGGGAACATCCTCATCATGGCGCTAGTTGCGGCTGATCAGCATCTTCACACCCCCATGTACGTCTTCCTGGGGAACTTGTCCTGCTTGGAGACTTGCTACACCTCCACCATCCTGCCCAACATCCTGCTGACCAGTCTCCTGACTGGGGACAGAACCATTTCTGTTACTCGTTGCTTTATACAATATGATTTTTTTGGTTCTCTGGCAGCTATAGAATGCCTTCTCCTATCGGTGATGTCTTACAATCGGTATTTAGCCATAGTCAAACCACTTCACTATGAAGCCCGTCTGAGTGACAGATCTTGTCTCCAGCTGATAGGTATCTCTTGGGCAGGTGGCTTCCTCAATAATAGCATACCTGTGTTGTCGATATCACAGTTAACTTTCTGTGGTCCCAATGGTATTGACGATTTCCTTTGCGATTTTATCCCCCTTGTAAAACTCTCTTGCAATGATCCTCAGCTGATGGAAATATTGGCCTTCATACTCTCTTTGATTATATCACTGGTCCCATTCCTACTGACCATGATGTCCTACATCTGCATCATCGCTACCATCCTGAGAATCCTTTCCACCATGGGGAGGCAAAAGGCCTTTTCCACCTGCTCTTCCCACCTCCTCGTGGTGTCCATTTATTATGGAACTCTGTTAATAGCCTACATGTTCCCCACAGACAACACTATGAGAGACTTCAAGAAAGTTCTCTCTGTTGTCTACACGGTCCTGACTCCCCTAGTTAATCCCCTCATCTACACCCTGAGAAACAAAGAGATCAAGGGAGCCTTGAGGAAAGTTTTCAGGAAATTCATGTTAGGACAATGGTAGCTGACCAGGTGCCTTAAGTTAAAATAAAAAAGATATGCCAGAAGCTGTTTTTGGGCCTGAACCGAAGTGTCACTGGGCTGTGTCATGCTTTTAGAGTCACAGCCAGGAGAGGAAGTGCAGACAGACAGACGTTGTGGAACCTGTGACCTGTTGTTGTTACGGCCTTTTTGAGATGCCACAGCTGGGTGCTTCTGGGCTGGTGGGAGATGTAAACTAGTGGCTGCTCAGAGTTCAGCCAGTGATGGGGGATTGTGCTCAGTGAAACAGTGCGGGCAAAAGCGACTCAGCTGGGCATCTGTTCCCTGTAGGGTGAGACACTTAGATACACACACACACATAAATCTATGGTGCCTACATTCTACAAATATATGGGGGTAAAGTCAGACTGGGACTCCAGCATTAGGAAATTGTGTAATTAACATTAGATTTTTGTAGTGTGTTTCATACCCAGGCTGCTTCCCAAAGGGACAGGAATCTAAAGGAAACCGTCTAACCTGTGCCTCAAGGCCTAGCACAGGCCTATTCCTGGCCCATTCTCAGCAGTGACGTAGGGCCAGTTTCTCAAGATACTTGGGTGCCCAGTGGGACTTTTCAAAAGCATTTGGGCACTTCGCCTGCCGGATTGGGCCTTGCAGGTGAGTCAGGGCGGGGAATGTCTCCCTGCCCCAGGTCCCTGCATCGCTCTGGGGCCTCGGGGCCCAGCTGCCCGGTGTGAGGCCTCTGAGGGCAGGGCTAGAGGCAGAAACACAGGGGCTATGGCCTTTTTGCTGCAAAAACGTAGGCACCTACTGGGTTGCAGGCAGCTGAGCAGGGGGTTTCTGAATCCTGGGGGGGGCCGGATTCTGGGGTTCAGGTGCCTAAAGTGGAAACTTTGTGACTCAAGGATGAGAATGTGGGCCTAGGGCTGGTGTTACAGCTGGGGAAACTAAGGCACACCAAGGTGATTTTAACTGCCCAGAGTCGCTCAGCGGGCAAGTTACTGGGACAGGCATGGAAACCAACCATCCAGAGTCCTAGTCCTATGCCCTGTTTGCTCCACCATGTCCACTTGTAATTGACAATGGCACCTAAGGGTGTTAAGTGCCCAACTCCCAATCACTGGCTGTAAGATTTAGGTGCCTAACATCACTTCTTATGGGAAAACCCAGCCGAGTTGGTAAAGGCAACTACAGAGATGTTTGGAAGATGTTTGATAGAATCTTAGACAATGAGTGTTGGAAAGACATCAGGAGGTCATCTTGTCCAAACCCCTGCTCAAAGCAGGACCAACCCTATCTAAATCATCCCAGCCAGGGCTTTGTCAAGCTGCACCTTAAAAACCTCTAAGAATAGAGAGTCAACCCATTCCAGTGCTTCACCACCCTCCTCATGAAAAAGTTTTCCTAATATCCAACCTAGACCTCCCCCACTGCAACTTGAGACCATTGCTCCTTGTTCTGTCATCTGTCACCATTGAGAACAATCTAACTCCATTCTTTTTGGAACTCCTTTCAGGAAGTTGAAGGCTGCTATCAAATCCCCCCTCCCACTTCTCCTTTGCAGACTAAATAAGCCCCGTTCCTTCAGCCTCTCCTCATCAGTCATGTGCTCCAGCCCCCTAATCATTTTTGTTGCCCTCCGCTGGACTCTCTCCAATTTGTTCACATCCTTTTTGTAGTGGGGGGCCCAAAACTGGACACAAAATTCCAAATAAGGCCTCACTAGTGCCAAATAGAGGGGAATAATCACTTCCCTTGATCTGCTGGTAATGTCCTACTAATGCAGCCCAATATGCCATTAGCCTTCTTGGCAATAAGGGCACACAGTTGACTCACATCCAGGTTGGGTTGTCTGACAGGGATAACAACCTAGTGCAATCAGCAGAGAATTGAGACTCAGAGTATAACAGCTGTTTGTTCCTGTCATCTAGATGAATTGCTGTTTTAGCACAAGTTGTACAAGGTCTGGCCTGTGTAGGATGGTCTCATGGTCAAAACCTAATGTTGTTGCATGCGAGAAATTGTTACAGTTGCATATAACAGAAATTAACTCTGTGTGCGTGTGTGTGTGCGCACACCCTTGTAGCTGAGAGCCCCTTCTCTCATGAATTATTGCAGTTGGGCCAAGTATCACTCATGCAACCAATGAAATTGTTGCATGCGACTTAGCTGTAGCATTAGGGTGGCCATTGGTTGAGTTACTCTGATATCACAATGGTCTAGGTCTCTCGGCATGACACAGCTATACATCTCGCTCTTGCACACTGTAATTCGTAAAGTCATAAGGGCTGAAAACTTACAAACCGGATGGTAAGAGATGGTGAATCCCAGTGATGATTGAACCTGGAGATACTCAGAACAGAAAGGGGCCTCAGCCATGCTTAGCGCTGGTGCCATATCTTCACACTGGTTCTAGTCTGCAGAGTGACACAAAGACAGAGTAACGGTCATGGAAATCTCTCTCTCTCCCTCTCTACTGTAGCCCATAGAACTCGCCTGCTTGCTTGCATTATAGAGATATGTATCTTTTCTTATAGATTTAAGTATGATTGTGTGATTATAATAGAGTTATAAATTTATATATATTTTGCTGTAATGCAAGGTACCTTACAGGCCACATCCTGTATGACAGCTATGTAATTATTATACACATATTTGGGAACTTTGGCTTAGATAAGTGTTGGAAGTGCTGATGTATAGCAAAAACAAGACATGTATGGTCATGTTTTTCCATAGATGAGTTAGCATACATACTCAGGACCTTTGGCCTAGATGTTGAAAGTGTTGATGTCAGACATCAAACTAGTACACCACAAAACCCACAAAGGGCAAAAATAACAAAGGTGAAGTAATGAAATTTTACTGAAAAGGGAAGTGGATTACCCATTAATATGCATGAACCTGCCGGCCTATAGAATATGTGTACCCCAATAATTTGGGGATGGAAGATCCAAGTATGGACTTAGATGGAGGACCCATATTTTTATGGTGTAAGAAGGGGAAGATTGTGCTATTTGGGAGGATCATTCGTCAGCTACTCCTGCTTGAAGTTCCTTTAGTTAGTATTAAGATTTTCTTCTTCATTTTATACTGTCTTATTTGTAGCATTAGTCTTAGTCTTATAGTTCTTAGCTCTCGAGCATTGCCTATTCCACCCCTCTACTCAAGAGTTGAGGAATCAAACATCTCTCTCAAGCAGCTCAACAGGGAAGGGCGTAAGTATATTAATCCAAAGCATATCATAGAAATATATATATCATATGAGTCTTTAAAATTAAGATTGTATTATCCATTAGATTGTTCATTTTCTCTATATCAGTCATTTGTCTATCATTTTATGTTATCTTAATAAAACTTATAAAATTATACAGATTTGGTTATCACTAAGAACCTTCTTGTTGTACACCCCAGGGTCCCTATAAAACTCTTCTGGAGCCTGATTCAGGGACAAGGACCTTCTAATCCAAGCAATTGGCAAGCCTATAACCCTATTAAATAACTAATACATTGAAAAATCAGGCTGCACTACCCCATACAAACTTGTCTGTCCATATATATATATCTACCTATCAATAAATAAATAAATTAACTTAAACTAAAATAAATAAAAACTCCCGGGAATTTCATTTAAAAACCCCTACGTTGAGGTTGGAATTTTCTAAGAGTTTTAAAGAGATCCAGCACCCAAATCATATGGCATGTCACTGTGAGTTGGGCACCTATTATATGCTCTGTGGCTGAAGATTTAATGCTGCCTTTGAACTGGCAAGTCACCTCCTTCCTCCCCCATTGCCACGAATAAGAGACCCAGTGTGAGTTTCAGAAGTGAAGAAAAAATGGCAGCTGCCTCCCACAGAATAGATGCTGGGGTCCAGGATGTGGTACTCCATGCTCCCCTTCCCAACACAGGTACCAAATCTGGACCCTGCCTCAATCCAGACCTGATTACAGAGCCAGATACACCCTGACTCCCCTGGCACAGCTGCCTGGGCAAAGACTGAGGCCTGGTCTACACTAAAGAGTTTTGTTGACAAAAGTCAGCTTTTGTCTCAGCCCCAGTGAGAGTTGAGCAACTTGTCTGAGCTGTGAAATGGACATGGTTGTCTGGTTCCTGGGAGTCAGTGGGGAATGGAGTGCCTTCCCCCGGCTATTCAGTAATTATTGTGGTGGCTGTAAGTCGACCTATGTATGTTAGGTTGGCTTATTTTTCTTGTGTAGACAAGGCCTGAGGCCTCATGCACAGATGACCAGAGAGTATTGTGAGTTCTCCAGGCATGAATTACATAAATACTTTCATTCTGCATTGTAAGGAGGCTCTAAGGTGAGCACAAATTACAGTCACACTCACTGAACAGCTCTTTTTAGCTGCCAGAATAGTGCAAAAGATCTGTAGTGTGAATGAGACTCAGGAAATGGGAGCCTAACTCTTACCATGTCTACACTACCACTGACGTTGGTAAATCTTACGTTGCTCAGGGCTGTGAATAAGCCATCACCTGAGCGAGGTAAGTTACACAGCCCTAAGCGCCTTGTTGAGAAAATGACAAGTGTTCAGACAAGCACTATGAGAATGTTTCCAAGTGAGAGATTTAAGCAGCACCGTCTATTTAGTTTAGCCAGGAGATGGTTAAGAGTAGAGCTGAGCAGGAATTTTTCTGCAAAACTTTTCTCCAGTCATAAAATGCCAACTCAGAAAAATCAAAACTCTTCACAGCAAGTTCTCACATCTCTGGTAATGCTGCTCACACAGCAAACAGGAGTCTAGAGTAGCAAATAGAGGGCTGTTGGCAAGGCTGGTTCAAGTTCAAGAGGTGAGGGCTGTAGTATAGCAGTGTGTGGTGGGAGATTCTGTGGCCTGTGATATGCAGGAAGTCAGACCTGAGGATCACAAGGGTCCTTCTGACGTTAAAGTCTGTGAGTCTTACTAGAAGGCATTTTTTTAACTAATGAGCATAATTATTTATTGGAAAAATGTATCTAGCAATGTGATGAATTCTCCATCACTTGGGGTCTTGGAATCAAAGCCGATTTCCTGCCTTTCTAGAAGATGCGCTCTGGCTGGTATAAGAGTGTATGGCTTGATGCATGAATCACTAGGTCAAGGTCATTGACCTGTGTTCTTCAGGAGGTCAGCGCTGATTTACTAATGGGTCCTCCTGCCCTTACAATCTATGGATTTATGAATATGACACTCGTAGCCTGCAATAAGTGTGTCCACACTGGGGTTTTCTCCAGTCAGGCTAAACCGGTTTAAGTAAAATGCTGCACATTTGTGTGTGGAGAAGGTCACAGGTTAGAAACAACAATGTACGTTAAATCCAGTGCTATTTCTGTGTGTGGACAGGACTTGGAAAAGAGACAGAGAGAACATGCAAGCTCTTAAAAAACATTGGATGTCACTACAGCTAGGAATGATTCTTTCCACTTCCCATGAGACATAAAGGTGATTTCATGAGTCCATCTGCGATTCAAAGCTCGGAGGGATTCAGGGACTCGGTCTTCAAATGCCGTGATTTCAAGTATAAAGAGCGCACCCTGTAAACCATACATGTGATCATAACACGATCCTTCTGCACACCAGAGTGTTAGAGTTTTCTCTCTCTCCCACAGGCAGTAGGTCTGGGAACAGTAGCCTCCAATAGGTCTGAAATACATTTTGTTTCTAGTACCTGGAACTAGCTCTGATTTAACCGGATCTCTTGGCTCAATGAAATTAGATCCCATGAAAAGATTGGTTACTGAGATTCATACCTGAATTGTTCTCTTGTTTTTCTGTTTTTGAATGAAATAGGAGGGGAAAGTGACTCAGCCGATGGCAAAGCCTGAAACCTGCCTTGGACAGATCAGGTCAGTTCATGCTATTTTATTCTATCTCACCATGTGAGAGATGCAGGAAGGAAATTACTACAAAAGTGACCGTATTAAAATCTGCCCATTTCCCAAAGTGCCCTTTGTGAGGGAGTCCCCAGATATCGTGCTCTGGACTCCTCCCGCCAGAGCCAGACTGGACACTAGTGCTTCGGAGGGGGTCTGCCACCCCGTGTCCCCCCAACGCATAGACATCTCCTCCATTTGGGCCCACAGTGTTCACCACTTCTGCTCCGCCAAGAACTCCCCCTGTGGGACCCCTTCCTTGGAAGGGTCCTGGGGACTTCCTCCATGCCCCACAAAAGACCATGAGACCCACTTTGCAGTCAGAGGCAATTCACAGCCAGCCTGACATCAGAAGGGTTTATTAATTCTCAGGATCACAGCGCAGAAAGACTTTGCTAGCAGCTTAATTAGGAATTACAGCAGCGACCACCTGGAGAGCCCCATTCTCAGGGCTCCCTCCCCAGCAGCCCCTCACGGGGACTGGCCTCTTTCCAACAGCCACTCCGAGACCCGTCCCCTAACCCCTCCCCAGTCCTTTGTCTCCTTCCCGGGCTAGGTGGCCACTCCCCCTGGTCTTCACCTGCCCCCACCTGTTGCAACTGGTTGGGCCAGCTCAGGGTGTCCTGGCCAGGTCTGCCTACCTGTGGCTGGGGAAGGCTCATCTGCCCTCCCGCGGTCTCTGCAACGATCACACACACGGGTCCCATCACCGAAATATATGAGTAACACTCTGGGGGAAACTGAGGCACACACACGCACTCACAGAAAACCCCAAGAATATCTCCAGTTTGTCGCACTCTATAATTTCGGGGTCCTTCAATTTTGTGTGCCCCCTTTACACCAGTGCTAAGGTGGAGTAACTCCACTGGCGGCTTTGTACAATCTGACCTGAAATTGTCTGACTGAGACACCCCTGGAAAACATGAATCTATAGCCCATGTACTGAATTCTAACAGGCTCCGATTCTGATCTTAATTTCACCCATTTTATGAAGTATAACTTCATTTTTGGTCACTGCGACACCTTCCTCTCTGACCTCCCAGCCACGCACACTGACCCCTTCAGTCTATACAAAATGCTGCCCCGAACGCCTCTTTCTTCCCCATCAACTTGATCTTGCAACTCCCCTGTCCGTTGACTTTCCAACCAACATGGTGTCATATTGAAGTGTCTTGTCACTACCTTAGCTCCACATCGCTCTGCCCCTCCTTCATGATCTTCTCTTTGTCAAGCCTCCAGCCCCTACTACTAACGCATCCCATCTCACCCCACTCTTGTCAGATTCTCTCCTGGTCACCTCTATGCCATCTGACATCAGCCACCTAGTAATAATCCAGCCTCCCTGAGCGCCTCCTGCCCTCCCCACGTGTCAATCCTTCCTCAACGCCCAGCCCTGCCACTCTGGTTTTGCTGAATCTTGTTGATTTAGCTACAGAACTGAGGGTAAATGGTGCATATGTTGCCTCTGGTTCTTCCCCTTCACCTGACTTCTGTCTACTTGTCTGGCCTTAAATTGGGAGCTCCTCAAAGTAGGGGGTGTTGTTCTTCAGTGTTTGGAACATGTCTAACACACAGTGGGGAATACCTTCGTAGAAGAAGGAAGTGTATCTTATTATATATTGTTACAAATATTATCATAGCCCAATTGGTACAGTAATTAGCATAACAACAGCGGATTCCAAATGAGTTACTCCTGTGGCGAGGTCCTCATCTGGTGTCAATCAGTGTAAATCCACTGACTTCACAAGAACTACACTGATTTATACCAGCTACGGATCCGCCTCTGCTATCTACCTAGCTAGCTCTAGCTGTCTGTCATCCCACTGCCTTCAACATCTGTGTAGCTACCCTGGTGTGAGCTCAAAATCAGGGACAGAACATTTTATCTTAAACTATATTATCTAGAGGGGAAAAAAGGCCAGTCCTACTCACGCTCAAGTTAGTGGGAGTTCTGTAATGGATATCAGTGGAGCATATAAAGTCCAGATCTTGGATCATCATGGAGAATAAGAGAGGCCCTTTCTGGTACATATTGACTCAAGTTGCTGGAGGAGGATGGGCAGAAATCTGTCAGTCTTGGGATAACATTAACTAGAACAAGATTCCTTCTGTCCTGGGAGCCCGACCACGCAGCTGAGGAGTGGAACCATAAATCTGGTTTTATCTCTACTGTCTAGATACAAGGGCCCTGATTCTCCACTACCTTGAACTTTGTCTCATCATTAATCTTAGCACAAAGCGAGAGTGCGGAATAATTGTTGTGGGCTGTAAGTTCCGAGGTGTCTCTCTGCACCTCCAGCCTCCTAATACCTTCGAAAACCCGGCCTTTCAGTTCGTTTGAATATTTCACCCACTCTCTAGGCACCTGATGATAACACAAACTCCAGTGACAATCGTCTCTGATCCAACTGCATTTTTTCTCTCTTTAGAGTCCACATCTTCCTTCCACCAGCCCCAGCTGCTGTGCCACAGTCTTACCCAGACCAGATTTTCTACCACGTAGCTAATTCAGAGGTAAGCGTTGACAGAGGTATGATTGATTGGAGTGTTTTGGGAAGGGATTTTCAAAGGAAACAAAGAAAGTTAGGCATCCAAATCCCACTGGTCTGGGCACCTGAATTCCTTAAGTTTAATTTTTCCAGCTCCCCCTCTGACATTTCTTTTTTATTTTATATTAAAGAAAATGAACAGAACCGAAGTGTTGCATGCAGAGCACCTGCGGCTATGGAAAGGGGAAGGAAGAGATACACCAATTTTTTCTTGAGATTTTCACACATTTGTAGATTTTTTAAGGCCGGCCGGAACCGTGCTGAATGTCTAGTCTGACTTCCTCCATCGCCCAGATTTGGTGTAAAACTGCACAATTCCAGGTACAGCACAGTGAAACTGGTATGATTTTCACCTGCTTGGGGTCTTGCCCGGTGTTACATAACGGTGAAACATCAGCATTCATTTCTTATCTATTTAATTTGATTGGTACAAAAATAAAAAGTCTTGGGTGCCCTGACACAAATTTGTGCCAGGCAGCCCACAGTCCTTAGCCAGGGAATTTGGAGTAGCCCTTGGATGTCGCTCTGGATTTTCATCCCTCTTCCCAAAGCTTTAGGGAGAAAGGAATCAGATCAAAGATTTGAATAAAATTTTCTCTCTCTGCCTCCGCCTGTCCAGTTCTTCACCCCACCACTTCAGTTGGACTCACTCTCTCTGTAACCTCTTTCACCCTTCTGATACTTCTTCATTTGAAATATACATATACATTTGAAGTATACATATACACTTGGGCGGCCTGTACCCCAGCGGCTGTGATGTCTCAGGCTCTGAAATGCTAAACACAGCAACAGTTTCAATTCGGTGAGACTTCATCAGTACGGCACAGAGCCTCATCCCCTCACTTCATTTGGGGTGTGAAAAGGGGTCATTTACAAATAATGCCTGTGCAGAGCTGAATGACATTTTGTTACTAGGGGCCATGTTTTTTAATGTTTTTAGGATCCTAAAAATGCAGGTAGGTGCCTACTGAAATTTTCAAAAGCACCCAGGTACCTTAAAAGCTCTGGGGAACCAGCAAAATGGAGCCGGTTTGGATCATACTACTCAATGAGTTACAGGTGGGGCTTCTGTAGTTTAATAGAAGTTGCATGACAAACTCCCATATGCCACAGCAGGTAAACATACAGGTGGGAATATTCAAAGCTCCCTAACAGATTTGGATACTCAGCTCCCATTAACATTGATGAGAATTTGGTATCCAAACCGACTGGGCAGCTTTGGAAAATCCCATCCACCGTTTCTGTGACAGCTGCAATTGCTCTTGTAACTATCATTTCATTCCATTTGGGCTGTCTGCCCTTGGATACTTCTCTCATTCCAGTGCTCTCCATTAGTTGGTGCGTGTCAATCTTTCAGTAGATGGTGTTAGGTTTTGCTACCATAGGGATGAAAGCCATTTATTGACGTAGGACTGTGATGTGGATGTGATGTGGATGTGGATGTGGAT
>NW_027130687.1:0-1735 GCF_026122565.2 Emydura macquarii macquarii
CAGAACTCTCGTTTCCAGAAACAACGTAGATGCTTCTATCCTTTGAGCTTTTCTTATCAAAGCCAATATGGCAAAAACAACGAGAGTAGTGTGCCAAAAACAAAGTAGATGCTTCTATACTTTGAGATTTTCTTATCAAAGCCAATATGGCAAAAAAACGAGAGTTCTGTGGCACTTTAAAGACTAAAGTCTTTAAAGGGCCACAGAACTCTCGTTGATAAAAAAACGTAGATGCTTCTATCCTTTGAGCTTTTTTTATCAAAGCGAATATGGCGAAAACAACGAGAGTTCTGTGGCCCTTTAAAGACTTTAGTCTTTTAAGGGCCCAAGAACTCTCGTTGCCAAAAACAACGTAGATGCTTCTATCCTTGGAGCTTTTCTTATCAAAGCCAATATGGCAAAAACAACGAGAGTTCTGTGTCCCTTTAAAGACTAAAGTCTTTAAAGGGCCACAGAACTCTCGTTGCCAGAAACAACGTAGATGCTTCTATCCTTTGAGCTTTGCTTATCAAAGCCAATATGGCAAAAACAACGAGAGTTCTGTGGCCAAAAACAACGTAGATGCTTCTATCCTTTGAGATTTTCTTATCAAAGCCAATATGGCAAAAACAACGAGAGTTCTGTGGCCAAAAACAACGTAGATGCTTCTATCCTTTGAGCTTTTCTTATCAAAGCCAATATGGCAAAAACAACGAGAGTTCTGTGGCGCTTTAAAGACTTTAGTCTTTAAAGGGCCACAGAACTCTCGTTGCCAAAAACAACGTAGATGCTTCTATCCTTTGAGCTTTTCTTATCAAAGCCAATATGGCAAAAACAACGAGAGTACTGTGCCAAAAACAACGTAGATGATTCTATCCTTTGAGATTTTCTTATCAAAGCCAATATGGCAAAAAAACGAGAGTTCTGTGGCCCTTTAAAGACTAAAGTCTTTAAAGGGCCACAGAACTCTCGTTGATAAAAAACGTAGATGCTTCTATCCTTTGAGCTTTTTTTATCAAAGCGAATATGGCGAAAACAACGAGAGTTCTGTGGCCCTTTAAAGACTTTAGTCTTTAAAGGGCCACAGAACTCTCGTTGCCAGAAACAACGTAGATGCTTCTATCCTTTGAGCTTTGCTTATCAAAGCCAATATGGCAAAAACAACGAGAGTTCTGTGGCCAAAAACAACGTAGATGCTTCTATCCTTTGAGATTTTCTTATCAAAGCCAATATGGCAAAAACAACGAGAGTTCTGTGGCCAAAAACAACGTAGATGCTTCTATCCTTTCAGCTTTTCTTATCAAAGCCAATATGGCAAAAACAACGAGAGTTCTGTGGCCCTTTAAAGACTTTAAAGACTTTAAATACTTTAGTCTTTAAAGGGCCACAGAACTCTCGTTGCCAAAAACAAGGTAGATGCTTATATCCTTTGAGCTTTTCTTATCAAAGCCAATATGGCAAAAACAACGAGAGTTCTGTCGCCCTTTAAAGACCACAGAACTCTCGTTGCCAAAAACAACGTAGATGCTTCTATCCTTTGAGCTTTTCTTATCAAAGCCAATATGGCAAAAACAACGAGAGTCTCAGGCCCTTTAAAGACTAAAGTCTTTAAAGGGCCACAGAACTCTCGTTTCCAGAAACAACGTAGATGCTTCTATCCTTTGAGCTTTTCTTATCAAAGCCAATATGGCAAAAACAACGAGAGTAGTGTGCCAAAAACAAAGTAGATGCTTCTATACTTTGAGCTTTGCATATC
>NW_027130688.1:0-17231 GCF_026122565.2 Emydura macquarii macquarii
ACATCAGCCAACCAGAGGACAGGACAGCCAGGCAGGCTGCAAGCAGTCTTTGACCCTGGGAGCCCCAGATGCCCCCTGGAAAGCAGGAGGGAGGCTGTGAACAGCAGGGCTGTCCCTCCACCTGGGAGAGACCAGCTGGGCGGCAGAGGGGAGAGGAGGTCTTTCAGCCTGCCAGCACAGCACTTGCAGGCTGTAATCTGAGCCTGTAGAAAAGCTTCATAGGGAGACAATCACAATTCGCTTCTCCTGTCCCCAGTTTACCAGCAACATGAGAAGACAGCCTCTCTCTCCTGCCATGGCCTGCAGCCTGCCTTCCCTGCAGCATCCCACACCAGAGCCAGGATTTTGGGTCCTGACCTGACCTCCTTACAATTAAACCCCCTGGTTCTAGCTGTAAAGAGACTGACAACACCGTTCCAGAAAGGGGAGGGCATTAGTCCCTCTCCAGTGTCCCCAGGGAGGACCTGCTTGCCTGCACCAGTCTCCTGACCACTCATCCAAAAAAGGACCTGTCTTATCATTAGGTAGGTAGTTACGGTTTCATTTTGGACCATTAAAGCACATTGCATCTGCAGAAGGGGCTTTCCTCTGCCTGGATCGCCCAGACTAGCACAGCCACTTCCCAGTACCATAGAGTGTGTTTCTAGCAGCATCTCCTTACAGGCTTGCAACGGGTCTCCACATGCACCAACTGGGTACCTGAGAACGGGGGGGACGGACGGAATTGAAGGGGAGACACTTTGGTATAGGAACATTGAGAAAGTGTGGGGTCACGTGACCGTGTCTGCTTGCTGGCATAGCCTTTAGCCATTACAAAGCATTATTAGTGTCTCTAATTATTGTAATCATTTACTACTTCTACTGATTGTATATATCTCTTTAATCAAATCATTACATAAGGGTTATAGTTATCGTTTGTAGTTTGTCTGCTTGTGTGATTGTGAATTACTTGTGAGTTCAAGTGTGGTAGCCACTGTCTTAGTGGAGTTAACCGCTTGTCTCACTGGAGGAACCCCCACATAGCTTTATTCTTTAGCACACCAGGAGGAGCAGTTGGGCACCCATCAGCAGCACCACAAAGCAAGCCCAGGCAACACAAACTTTGGTACTATCCGAAGACTGTGAGGTACTCCTCTTTTGTTTGCACATCATACAGGTATTGAGCCAGCACCAAAAGGGGGTTGGGGCTACATTTGAAATTGACAATACTGAAAACTGCACCTTGAACATCAGTATGATTTATGTACTATCTATTCATACTTAAAGAAAAGTAAAATGAACCCACACAGTGAATAATTTCAGCAGTTGTCTATACATGGATATGATAGTTCTTAGCACAGGTTTTGACCACCCCAGCTTTACAACGTAAGCAATTTAGCTCTGACGCTGGGTAAGGTATTTAAAATGTTACTATGTGATTGCAATTCCTTGTTCCAATTTACTCATAAACTCATCATCAGAACTCTTTTTAGTCAACATGAAGAATCTTTAAATGTAACCGACCAGTCTTACATTCAGTTGAATCAAAATTTCATTGTAGAGCTGAATTAGCTGTGAAAACAAAGTCCAACATGACTGTGATGGATATTTCTGAAGGAGTCTGATGTGGCAGTGATGTTCAGTCAGCTTGTTGGATTGTGTCCAATGAATTAGCTGCAACAAGAGACTGAAAAGGAATAGAATAAGATAGAATATACTTTCTTTATTTTCCCTTAGATTATATGCAGAAGGAGCAGTAACACATATTCATCCATTTCTGTGTCGTCTTCTTCTTCTTCTTCAAATGTCCCATGAGAGAATTTTGAAAGGAGTACAAAAATGGAATATTATTTTCTTTAAGCTTAAATACAGCCAGACTGCTCTATCAACAAAAGAGAACATAAGCAAACGCGACAAGGACTGTGGTGGTTTTGCACAATTGGAACCACTCCCCCATGCAAGCCTTACCCTGCCCAAATCTATCCGAAGGCCATTCACTTAATAAGAATTACACAAAGCCCCAAATATCCACTGTTCTCCACGGCAATGTATCCCCAGCAACTTCTCTTTCAAAGGGATCTCACAAAACTGGGTGACTGGGCATCAAAATGGCCGAAGAAATACAATGTTGATAAGTGCAAAGTAATGCACATTGGAAAACATAATCCCAACTATACATGCAAGATGATGGGGTCTAAATGAGCTGTTACCATTGAAGAAAGAGACCTTGGAATTGGTATAGGTAGTTCTCTGAAAACATCTCCTCAATGTGCAGTGGCAGTCAAAAAAGGTAACAGAATGTTAGGAACCATTAGGAAAGGCATAGATAATAGGACTGAAAATGTCATAATACCACTATATAAGTCTATGGGAAGCCCACACTTTGAGTACTGCGTGCAGTTCTCATAGTCCCAGCTCAAAAAATGATAAATTAGAATTTAAAAAAATATAGAGAAGGGCACCACAATGATTACGGGTATGGAACAGATTCCACAGGAGGAGAGATAAAGAAGACTTGGACTGTTCTGCTTGGAAAAGAGATGCCTGAGGGGGGATATGATAGAGGTCTGTAAAATCAATAATGGTGTGGAGAAAGTGAATAAGGAAGTGTTATTTATATTATTTACCACTTCACATAACAGAAAAATGAGGGGTCACCCAATGCAATTAATCTGCAGCAGGTTTAAAACTAACATAAGGAAGTACTTCTTCACATACCACAGAGTCAGCCCATGAAACTCATTGCCAGGGGATGTTGTGAAGCCCAAAATTATGACAGGGTTCAAAACAGAATTAGATAACTTCCTGGAGGATAGGTCCGTTCATGGCTATTAGCCAAAATGGTTCAGGATGCAACCCCATACTCTGGGTATCCCAAAACCTGTGACTGCTGGAATCTAGGACTTGATAAAAGGGAGTGGATCACTTGATAAATTGCTGTATTCTGTTCACTCCCTCCCACTGGCAGAAGACAAGATATGAGGCTAAATGGACCTTTAGTCTGCCCTAGTATGGCCATTCTTATGTTCCTATTTTCCTGATTCCAGGCCAGGTCAAATCCTGCAGTGCTGGCTGTGTTTTCCCTTGACTTTTGTGTTTTGGTACCTCGCGCTCAGAGTGATACTCCAAGGCTGCAAACACACAAAAAGGAAAGCAATACCAAAGCACACCAAAGGCTGTCACAAAAACCTTTTGAAGTGAAATAAATGTGCTCAAAAAATCTTGCTGTGTGGATTAAAAGGGCTGGAGTCAAAAACCAAACAAGTGTGATTATGATCAATTTTAAATTCTCTGTCTGGTTGATATGGTCTTTCCCTCATCTCCTCCCGAAAAGAAGGCTCTAATCAGTGAAAGAAGAGAGGGCTCCAAGGTCCAGTTCTGGGCTAATAAAAAGTACACACATTGTAGGGATATAAATCCAGGGGAAACTTTGTGAACTTGTAAATATAAGATTTTAAAACCACCGCTCAAGCCATTCCCTCTGAGAAGTAAAGAGCCAGTAATTTAATGTAAGCCTTCCCTAATTTGCATGGTCAGGGAATGCAGCTGGGCCTTTCATCATCAACAAATGTGGGGGGAAAAAAAGAGAGAGAGAGAGAGAGAAATGATTTATTGCTAGATTTCTTCTCTGAGATACATAGGTGGAAATGTGAGAATAGCAGCCAGCTGACACTAGTATCTGTAGGCAGGCATAGCCCTAGGTGTGCAAAGCTTTTGGGAGCCCGCAGGTGGAGATCAGCTCCAGTTTTTCTCTTTTATCTGGTCATTTTAGCCATTGAATCCATCACAGGAATTGGGGGAAATGGAGTCATTATTGCTGTTAACCTTGCCAACTGGGTCACGAGCATCTTGTAAGATGATCTTGATCTTCCTGAGCTTATCCAGATGCTGCCTGCAGTCCTGGATCCTGACGGGGGTCATTTGCAAAACGTTCTATCCAGCCATTTATAACAAGGAAAACGTGTATCAAATTTTCAAGACTTTCATCGTATTCCTGAACTAATCCAGCCTCTGCTGCCTGGCTGAGTGTCCCCTACTGTGTCAAGATTGCCAACCTCACCCAGCCCCTCTTCCTCTGGCTGAAGTGAAAATTTTCCAGTCTGGTGCTAAAGCTGATAGTAGGATCATCCCTTTTCTCCTTAGTGAACAGTGTTCCTCTCTTCTGGGACACCTACAATATGTACAGCAACAACTCCATGGCAAACACCACAAAGGGAAGAGTTGCGAAGGACACCAATTTGCTTCCCTTCATATTTCTCTGCAGCATTGGGTTATGTTTGCCTTTAATACTGTTTGTTGCTTCAACTATCCTGTTAATTCTCTCTCTGTGGAGACACACCAGGAAGATATAAAACAGTGCAGCTGGCTTCACGGACCCCAGCATGGGGGCACACATGGTGCCATCAAATCCATCTTCTCCTTTCTCATCCTATACGTTTTCTATTTTGTTGCTTTGTTTCTCCTGTTATCCAACATCTCAACTAAGAGCACTGGGGATGTCATCTGTAGAGTTGTGATGGCTGCCTATCCCATGGGACACTCTCTTATCTTGATCTTGGGCAATCCCAAGGTAAAACAGGCATCAGCCAGGATTCTGCACAGTGCCAGGTGTCACTTGAGAAGCAGCTCCAGGTAAAAGAGCATAGACCGAATAATGCTTTCTGCTGTAAATCCAGAGGAATTCCGCTGAACTCAGAGGTGTTATTCTGAAATTAAGTACATGTGGATGACTGCAGAGTCTGACTCTCTATCTGGAATCATGTGGAGATGCTCTGAAAATAGAGCTTTGCTTTGTTTAAACAAGGTCCTTTTACTGATTCCTTTCCCATTTTTAAAGATAAATAGCCCATAGTCCCATGCTGCTATTTCTAGAACTCATAGCTTTCCTACAAGGTGTGAAAAATATACCTGCTGCTCCCCAAAGGTTCTCTGAAAACTCAGAATTGTTTCTCTCTGTGAGCTGGTAGGAAGTCAAGCCCAGCACTCAAAGAGCAGCACAACATCTGCAGAGGGTAACTGGCTGAGTAAAAGCCCAGTACGCCAGGCTACCAGTACAGGCCACGTCAGACATGCCTCAGTGCAGACATGCTCAAATGCTGGCTCCAGCTGCTGGGCTGTGGCTGGTAGCTGCATGTGTCAGTGTTTAGTAAATTTGCTACTTCTGAAAGCATTTACATCAGTCCTGCCAGAGAGTTTCTCTGCCCTGGCAAGTCACAAAACGTGGAGCTTTACAGTCTAGTTGTCACCTAATTCACTCAATTACATTTTTCAATATTTTTTTGTTTTTGAGTTAAGGGATGCTTCAGTCACACCACAAGTCAGAAAGAAAAAGGCAAATATAGTGCCTATGTTCAAAAAAGAGAAGAAGGAGGAGCCGGGGAACTACAGACTGGTCAGCTTCACCTCAGTTCCTGGAAAAATCATGGAGCAGGTCTTCAAGGCATCCATTTTAAGGCACTTGGAAGAGAGGAAGGTGATCAGGAACTGTCAACATGGATTCACCAATAGCAGGTCATGCCTGATCAACCTGATTGCTTTCTATGATGAGATGACTGGCTCTGTGGATGTGGGGAAAGTGGTGGACGTGATATACCTTGACTTTAGCAAAGCTTTTGATACGGTTTCCCACAGTATTCTTATCAGCAAGTTAAAGAACTATGGGTTGGATGAATGGTCTATAAGGTGGATAGAGAACTGGCTAGATCTTCAGGCTCAGCGGTTAGAGATCAATGGATCAGTATCTACTTGGCAGCTGGTCACAAGTGGAGTGCCCCAGTGGTCAATCCTGGGGCTTGTTTTGTTCCACATCTTCATTAAAGATCTGAAGGATGGGCTGGATTGCACCCTCAGCAAGTTTGCAGATGACACTAAGCTGGGGGGTATGGCAGATATGCTCCAGGTAAGGCTGGATACAGTGACCTAGAGAAATTAGAGGATTGGGCCAAAATAAATCTGATGAGGTTCAACAAGGACAAGTGCAGAGTCCTGCACTTAGGATGGAAGAATCCCATGCACAGCTACAGACTGGGGACTGACGAGCTGGGCAGCAGTTCTGCAGAAAAGGACCTGGGGATAACAGTGGAGAAGAAGCTGGATACGAGTCAAGAGTGTGTCCTTATTGCCAAGAAAGCTAATGGCATATTGGGCTGATTAGTAGGAGTATTGTCAGCAGATCGAGGGAAGTGATTATTCCCCTCTATTCGGCATTGGTGAGGCCACATTTGGGGTATTGTGTTCAGTTTTGCCCCCCCACTACAAAAAGGATGTGGACAAGTTGGAGAGAGTCCAGCGGAGGGCAACAAAAATGATTAGGGGGTTGGAGCACAAGACTTATGAGGAGAGGCTGTGGGACTGAGCCTTGTTTAGTTTGTAGAAGAGGAGAACGAGGGGGGATTTGATAGCAGCCTTTAAGTACCTGAAAGGAGGTTCAAGGAAGGATGGAGCTAAACATGACAGAACTAGGAGCAACGGTCTCAAGTTGCAGGGGGGGAGGTCTAGGTTGGACATTAGGAAAAAGTTTTTTACTAGGAGGGTGGTGAAGCACTGGAATGGGTTACCTAGGGAGGTGGTGGAATCTCCATCCTTAGAGGTTTTTAAGGTGTGGCTCGACAAAGCCCTGGCTGGGATGATTTGGTTGGGGTTGGTCCTGCTTTGAGCAGGGGGTTGAACCAGTGACTCCTGAGGTCCCTTCCAGCCCTAATCTTCTATGATTCTATCATTGTAAGGAGAAGAGTTGCTATACAACACAAAGGTATTCATGTATCTTAATACAGTATTTTAAAAACTCTAGAGATATCCCTGTGTCCATTTGTAGAGAACACACAGGAAATTATCTCTGTTGTGTTGCCTGTGGCTGTAATTATGGGAAAGAAACATTGTCATCAACAAAGTAACTGAGCACAGAAAGAATCAAGGGACTTGTTGGGAATCACATAGGAATTAAACCCATGTGTTCTGACTCCCAGCCATAAGAGTAATCCAGTTGACCACAACTGTCCCTTATTTCAGGGTCGGGGCTACATGCCACAACCTATGATCCTTCCTAATTTGCTTTCAGTAGGAATCACATTTCAGTGTTTTCTGTCTAGTGAAATAGTGATTTGTTTACCATCAACAGCTCTCAGGCATGGAATGCAAAGATGTGTCTGTTAACTGATAGCTTGTTACAGAATCCTTTCCTGCTTTGCATCCTCATAAACACAAACAGATTGATCAGGACTTGAGATATGGAAGAACAATCCAAAGGCTCTGTTTTTAGAGTTCATGTAATTTGAAATTAGCAATGGAAGACAACTATCATGCTTCACTTTTATTGGGGCCACACCCTGGCCTCCACTGAAGGACTGAACAGCTTTGTGTCCGTACACACCTGCTTGCACACTTTCTCAGCACTAACACCTGTACACACAGCTGATATATTCTAATCCCTGTATATTCAAGTGGCACTGCTGGAGAAGGTCACTGCATGCAGGTGGGTGCATGTGCAGAGTTGCGTGTGTGCAAGTGGAGGCCTGGGTTTCAAATTCAGACCCATTAGATTAAGGTTTTAAAAAACAGGATCTTAAAGGTAGGATCCTAAATCTATATTTAGGTACCTGCCTGACTTTCAGAAAACCAAAAGCTCCCACTGACCTGCAGTGAAAGAGGTCTTCCTTTTATTTATCCTGTACATTTGCTGGCTTTGTGTAGTCGTTTCAGTATGTCAACAGTAGAGCTCACCTCTCTGTCACTATCAGAGTTGAGACACCCCACGGGGAGCAGAGAAGATTTAACATCCCCAAATAAGCAGTTACACCAACTGATTGCATACTGTATTATTGTACTACAAAATATATCCAGTTATGTCTTTTATGAACACTTGTAATGTTCTGAACTCAATAATGGTTATGAGACACGTATTCAGGCTATGGTCTGATTTTATCTAGTTATATTTATGAAAAACTGCACTGCAACTTCTGCTACACCTGACTGTGGGGCAGTGAGCAGTCAAGTGGGGAAGGGCACCTTCCAAGCCAGGTGTTTATAGGAAACCAGATTCCAGGAACTATCCATTGTCCAGCCAGGAAAATTCAATGATGGACCACCGGCGTTAGAGGAAAGACCTTGAGACAACTCAAAACTGAAAAGAACATCTGAGCTCTCAGGTCAGGCGGGAATTTACCCATTCTGACTAACCATGAGTCATCATGCACTGGGAGGGGAAGAAAGGGGGGAGAAAGCCTTTTGAAAGCAAGCTTGGAACTGAGTTTTTTTATCTAGTACTGGGGGGGGCAATCTTGAGGCAGGAGGCCGTCCATGAATGCTGGGAGTATATTGGGAAACAGTTTTAAGGGACTATATTGGAAAACAGTTTTAAGACAATAGATCACTCTTTTTTAGAAAAGGAATTTGAGCTAATACGAAAGTTTTTATTTTCTGTGTAACTTGTGTATATATTTGCTTTCCCTTTTGTCTTTGAATCTGTGGTTTATCTATAAATTAACTTGTTGTTTATTTTCATCTGAAGCAGACCGCTGGTGTACAAACTGCACGGAGCATGTATGCCAAAGTAAGCCAGTGTCTCAGGGGTTGGTTTCACACCTTTGGGGGAGATGAACCAGAGGAGAACAGTCCTAGTATCTGGAAGTTAGGAACTCAGGGAGGATGGATTTGGGGAGACTCAGGCCTGTAGAGGCTGTTGGTGTCACCCTGCAAAGAGTAACTTGTCTAGTGACAGTCAGGGTGAGACTTGCACATGGCTTGTGGGCAGGCTACTGGTGTCAGATATCTGAACTATAGCTGTGAAGCAAAAAGAGCCCCAAAGTTACAGGGCAGTTGATGATGGAACCCCTTATTGGTCTTGATGGTCCCCAAAATATCACACCCACTTCTTTTGGGAGATCATTCCACAGCCTAATCAACTTCACTGTTTGCAATTTCTTTCTCAATTCGGCCTACATTTTCTGTTTTGTAGTTTTATTCCGTTACTTCTTAATATCCAGTACCCCACTAAAAATTCCTCTCCCTCTTTGTGGATCATGCCCATCAAATACTTGTGTGTAGTTTTCATGTTCCAGCTAGACCCCCTTTGAAATACTTTGATGAAAATTTCAATTTGATTAAACTGAAATTTTTTACAGCAATGTATCATGTCAGACCAGTGGTTTTCAACCTTTTTTTCATTTGAGGACCCCTAATAAATTTCAAACGGAGATATATACCCTTTTGGAAATCTTAGACATAGTCTGCGGATCCCTAGGGGTCTGCAGACCACAGGTTGAAACCTCTGGTTTTGACAAAACTTTCACTGGAAAAGTTTCTCCAGTTCAGGCTGGAATTTCTGTTCAGATCAGTGACAGAAAGAACCTGACCCCAGAATACCCCGTGGCTTGGTGTTCAGGGCACTCAGAGAGGATATGGAAAACCCACGTTCAAGTTTGTGCTTGATTTATAGCAATGACTTGCAGCTGAGTTTGCCACATCCCAGATGAGTGCTCTGAGCTATAGAGTCAGTTGTGTCCTGGTGCAATGAATACGTAATTACTCATACAAAGCGGAACAGTTTCAACAGGACAGATGGTGCCTGGTGGTGAGTGCACACACGCATGGGATGTGAGAGACCCGGATTCAAGTTCTTATTCTGCCTAGACAGAGCCAGTAATTGGACCTGGGTGTTCCATAGCCCAGGTGACTGCCCTAAACACTTGGCTATTCCAGGGTCTCTCTCTAGTTTGTACAAAAAATTTCTGAAGGTCTCAGTTTTGTTTCAATGTGGAACAAAACCAGATTTTCCACAAAATATAATTCTTTTTTTCTGGCCAGCCTTACTCCAGTCTCATTTGCCATTTGGCCAAGATGTACCTATTTAGTTCCTTTAATCTTTTCTCATATTGTAAATCCATGCCTCCAGCCCCTTAACCCTTTTTCGTTTCTCTTCTCTGAATTCCTGCCATTGTGTCTCTTTCTTGAATTGAGGTGTGCTCATGCAGTCTCACCTGCAGGTTCACGCTGTGTGTTTTTAGGGAGGCCTGCGAGATGATATTTGGGGTCACTCCCTGAAGTCTCTTTCCTCCAATCCTCACTCAGATGTGTTGTGGGGAATCGTCAGGCCAAAACCACCTTCCTTTGGTTTCTGAGAGGTGGAGCCCGGCAGCTTGTGAACGGAATCCTGTGAGTGGTAGCTGGCATTTAAATCCTTCCTTTCACAGACAAATAAAACAAGAGGTTTGGGGGCCAGTAGGCTCCTTCCTCCTGAGTGTTTGTTTTTTTACTGTTTTCTGCTCAGTAAAACTAGAGCACCCTCCACTTAACTGAGAAGTCTTGCAAGGAGTTCAGTTATGACCAATAACACTTAGTAGCAACATCTACTGCTTAATGCAGATGCCTTGAGCACTAGTACTTTACACCTACATCAGTGTAAAGTACTAATGGTATATATCACCTTCCATCCTTCCATAAATGATGAATGACGCAAGCCTCATAACACCCCTAGAAGACAGGGAAGTATCACGCTGCCCAGTAGAAAACAGGGATCATAAAGGGCTGTGAGGTTAAGGGCCGGACTATGCCTGGCGACAGGTGCCAATTGGTGGGGTGCAAGGTCACCACAGCCCAAAGGCTGTCACTGTGATATGTGGAGCACAAGGACCGTTCCCTCTTAGTATTTCTAAGGGCAACATTCACTCTGAAAGGGGCCAGAAGAAGGTGGATCCATGGCTGAATTGGCCAGGCTGCTTTGGGAAGTGCTCTGTACCATTCAAAGAGATGGTGTAACTGGAGTCGAGCAGATGTAAGATTTTTTCAGTTTGGTGGTCAAACCAAAAAACTCCAAAAGAGAACTTGCTTTGTTTCAAACCAAAATGGATTTTTTGGTTTGTTTTTTCTTGCTGAAACGAAAAACTGAGAAAATTTGAAACTTTTTGAATGTTGATTCAGAATAGAGTGACCAGCTGTCCCAGTTTGAAAGGGACAATCCTGACTTTCGGGGCATTGTCTTATATAGGCGCCTATTACTCCCCACACCCTGCCCTAATTTTTTTACTCTATTTCAAAATGAGATTTTATTTTGAAAATGTTACTTTTTATCAATGTTTAACTTCAAAAATGTCATTTTTGTATCAACATTTCATTTTGAAAATGTTGATTTGAAACAAAATGTCGAAGTAGTTTGTTTTTGACATTTCCAGGCTTTTTGTTTTCTGCTTGTGGTTATAGTTTTCTTGCAGTTGAAACAAATCACTGAATTCTACCCACATTCACTGATTGTGTCAGTGCTCTAAAAAAATGCATTTTTCAGCAAATTTACTTTTATCATGCACTCCCTCTGCATGCCAGGGAGGAACTGTGCCTCCCAAACGTCCCTCTCAGCTGTGTGACCTCAGCCTGGCCAACTCAGCCATGAATCCCCCTTCTCCTTGCTTCTTCTGGGGCGATTTATGCCCCATGAAATATGAAGAGGAAAAGCTGTGGGGGTGGGGACAAGAAATGAAAACTGAAAACTTACACTTTTTCCTGATTTAACTTAAATTGAATCAAAATGATCTCTCTTCTTTGAAACAAAGTGAAAAGATATTTTTTATTTTAGTGAAAAGTGGGAAATTTCAGAAGATATAAACATTTTGTTCTTGAAATCTTCATAATGTTCAAAAAGGCATTTTTTCATCATAAAAAAAGCCTTTTTGATGAAAAATGTCCACCATCTCTAATTAAGGACTTTTAGGCCCTCCATCACAGTGATCCATGTACAAAGGGTATGAAATGCTCACTTACTGCCAGTTACTAGCTGTTTGTTTATAAGCTGTTTGTCTATAAACCAGCTGTCACAGATATGCAGAGGTTTGTTACCCCAGCCTTTATACAGTGTCCTGGCTATAACCCTATTTCTTTGCCAAATCCTGAGCATAACTGTTCATGAGGGTGAGGTGCAACATAGCTCTTCAACTCAGCAACTGGGCTTCTGGTCTCCAGCACACCATCTTTCTCAGAGTGTGCTCTCAACTGTGAATCCAGATGTGTTCAGACTCCTTCAGGAAGCAATGTTTGCAGAGAGTCAGTGCAGTCTTTTGAAAACGTGGTAACCTCAGATTCTGCATTCCAATTGACTAATAAATGTTAAGTGAGCCTGGAAAAGCCAAGCTGAAGGCACAGTCCATACTGACACAATTAACTACTTCAAACCTTCCTGGAATCCATCTTGTCTTTCTGTCTCTCTCTCTCTGTGTAGCTCTGTGTCCCTGAGTTTCTCTGAGGCCTGGTGTACACCTAAAACTTAGGTTGATCTCGTTCTGTTGCCAGGGATGTGAAAAATCCACATCCTGGAGACACATAGTTAAACCTACCTAAACCCTGGTCTAGACACTGCTCGGTTGATGGAAGAAGTCTTCCACTGACCGAACTGTCTGCCTCTCGAAAGAGTTGGTTTACGACAGCGTTTGAAAAACCCTTCCATCACTGTAGTAAGTGTCTATACTACAGCAGCACATGCCACACAGACATATCCTGACTTCCTGCTCTCTGTCTGCCAGTTCAATGCCAGCATCCATACTTCGGCTTCTTTGTCCTGCTCTCCAACAAGAGATCATCCATCAACACCACTGGCATTGTTTCCATTCCATATCCTGGCCTGAAATCACAATGGAGGAGGTCTAGGATATCAGTTTACGCTAAGAGGCTGACTTTGACTATCTTCTCTTTGAACTTGCTCAGAAACCAGAAGTTTGACACACCATGCAGTATTTAGCCATATCCAATGTATTTGGGGTGGGTTTCTCCACTATCAGCTGGACGATTGTGTGTTTGAAGAAAGAAGAGAAGATTCCTTCACAGAATGAGTCACTGGGTATTTCAGTCAGGAAAGGCATCATTACTGATGTCTCCTTTTACCAGCCAGGAAGAGCAGAGGTCAGATTCCCAAGTCTTGTGTTGGGATTTCTTTAGCATGCGCTATACTTTCTCTGGCTTGAGTGATCTGAACTCAGGGAATGATGGTGGGCTGTTTTTTAGCCAACATGAGGGGATTGGATCCATGTAGCTTAGGAAACCTCCCCCAATGTAGATTATCTTTTGAGAAAAGTTGTTGGGTTTCGCTGCAGACTGCAGGCAGTGTGGACTGATTAAGCAGTTTACCACCTTGAATTGCTCCTCAGGATGGAAAGTGGTGGCTTCTATGCCAGGCAAAAGGTAAATTATCTTAGTTTGTAATACAAGTCTAGTGTAGGCTTGGAGGAATTCCTTTGTTTAGCCTAATGCTCAAGTTTCTACCTTTAGCTGGTGCAGGGTGTCAGAAAACTAAGATTTCTCCAAATAAAACAGTTTGGCAGACATGATTCAGTGTTGATCAGGGTCAGATGAAACGCGTGCAAGATCCAGATGGAAACCTACCTGCCAGTCAGGTTTTAAAACCTGCCTGGTTTCCTGCCATCTTCCCCATGCAGCTGTTCAGCTGAAAGATAGTTTGAAGCCTGGAAATGTCCTGGCTAAAATGGGACTCTCAGAGCTTGGGATCTGGCACTCGCAGGGCTTTCATGCTCCCAGCTCTCCTTCAGCCTGTCAGGGAGAATTTTGCTTCTAAACACTGAAAGGAAATGTTTCAATTTTTCTAAACAAAATTTTTTGGATTCTGTTTCATGAAGAATTTTGATTTTGGGGTTTTTTATTCAAGTTGGAACTAAACCAAATTTCCAAAGCATCTGTAAAATGGAATTCCTGTTATCTGCACAGCTCCACTTATTACAGCCCTCATGAAAAACCACATATAGGGCCACATTGTAGCTGGCCCTTGCATAGAGCATGTCAGAATGGAGAGGCATGCATGAAACCACCAACCACCAGCACTTGTGTGGCTATGCAAGAGCCTTTCATAGTAGCAATGCCTGTCTGCTCCTGCTCCTGTTCCATGGCACAGAAAACCATAAAGGCGGTAGGGTCATGGCACAGCCTCTGCATCAGACCTTAGAATGGGTCTGTTCTACTTGGTTGGGGCAATTTGGTCCATTCTAATGCATGTGTTGTCAGGTGTTGGCTGTGTATGTGTTCTCTCTGTGTGCTGTGCTGGCTCTGGGCAGATGGCTAGTACAGAAGACTCTGATTGACCTGCCCAATAAATCCACATATCAGGATACAGTAGCAAAGGCACTCAGCCAGGTTTATTGCCTACGAAGCATGGTGCTAGCTCCCTGGATCAATGTCTACAGTTACACTAGAACATGTATTCCTGTGACAATGGACCATCTCAGTAAACAGTGGGACTTTCCTTTCCTCACTTGGCTGGACAAAGACACAACCACTGAGATCTTTTATACACAGATACAAACAAGTCTGACATGGTGAGATACCATCCTTTACCTTGTACCTGATGGTTTGATCAAAACATCTGTATTCATTACACTGTCATCCTGACCTTATCTTTAGGGGGTTAGTGTGCCCTTGTTATCTTTGAGGAGCGTACTTGTACCATACTTGATAGCAGGGTGTTCTGGTACCATCTTTTGGGAATGTACTTGCATGAGTGTTCTGTGTCCAGTTTTTAGGAATGTATCTTTTTTGCAATACTAGCTCTGTTCTTGTCAGATTCTGTGAATTTGGAGGCAGGCTCACAGACTGATTCAGACTGTTAACTTCGCTTTATAACAGCAGGGCCCAACTACTTCTTTAGCTCAGGCTTCAGGCCTCATATTCGGCCTGTTATACTAGGCCTCATGTCACAGGCTCTCGCTTTCTACTACAGCATGGAACAGATTTCACACTTCTCCTGGGTATAGAGATGTTCTAGTATATGTCCTGCCTGAGGCACAATCTCACTCTGCAATGGCAGAGTAGATTGGTTTCACACTGCCACCTACTCAGGGTGAATTTAGTGAAGATGAAAGCAATAGAATTGTATTTGAATTAAACAGAGCTCTAGGGAAATTGGTCTAAAATCTATAGACTTGACTAAAGAATCATATCTCTTCCATATTCTTTTGAGCCATCTTATAAAATTCTATCTCTGGGAAATAATTTTCTAATAAAATTCTATAAGATGGATAAACTTTTGCATGAAGTGTTATAATTTTCTATTGAATTCTGCAGGTGTTGTTTGAAAGGAGCAGACATGTCTTCAATTTTGAGAATTCTGCAATGTGCAGAGACAATAACCAGTTCGGTCTCAGAGTTGCTGCAGCTGGTAGAGGGAGATACATGCACTGCACTCTTTCATGGAGACACTGCTTTCATTCCTTTTTATTGTTTTTCCTAAATCTAAAATAAAAGTCAAGTCACTCAAACTGAAATTATATGGTTGCTCTTTGTGTATGGAAAAACAGCAGCTATTTTTTGTTGTTTCTTCCTTCACCTTTCACTCAATTTTTAGTTTCCTCTCCACAATATTCATATCTTTCTGTTTCCTTAAGAGGCATCGCCACTTTTCTTCTCCCATCTCTTCATCTCTCTCTCTCTTTCTTTCTTTCTCCATTGCATCTACCCTTCACCTCCATGGATTCCCCAAAACATTTTTTTCACTCCACATTACAGGATGGACCTGTTTCCATAGAGTTCTCTGTCTTATAAGCCACATTGCCTTGCTCTAAAATGCCTACAGATGACAGGATAAAACATGGGGAAAAAACATAAAATGCAGCTCCTGATCAGTCCTGAGAAATATGGAACATGCAAATATCACAATTGAGTGGAATGTAAACCCTGTAAAGAAACACTTCCAAGATTTGCATCCCCAGGATCTACACGTGAAAGCAACTGCAATCCCATTTCCGGATACTTTCCTGCTCTCTGATAAAAAGCAGAAGGATTGGAGTTTTAGAAGCCATTTCTTTGGTAACACCTGTTCTTCTTGGGAAATTTCTCCTGGAACTCCAGGAGCAGGTTGTGGTGATTGTGAGAAGAAGTATGTTTGCTCCATTTACTGTCATCTCTCTAATCATTATATTGGCTGAGATCATCACAGGGATGTTCGGAAATGGATTTATTGCAGTAATTTATTACACTGACTGGGTCAGAAGGAGAAAACTATCTTCATGTGACGTGATCCTGACTTGTTTAGGTATGTCCAGAATTGCCTTGCTGGGGTCATTTACAGCAAATCTCCTCATCACTATCTTCAATTTTTGGATGTTTCTTTTGGCCCAAATACAGATCACTATTAGTTTCCTGTACTGGTTTCAAAGCATTGCTGATCTCTGGTTCACTGCCTGTCTTAGCATTTTCTACTGTGTGAAGATCACCAGCTGCAAACAGCCTCTCTTCCTTCGAATGAAGCAGAGAATCTCTGTGATGGTCCCCAAGCTGCTCCTGGGGTCACTGCTGGTCTCCTCTGTTTCCTCTATCCCATATATCTGGGGTGAGTACAACATTTACTATTGCATCTCAACAGGGGACCTTTACAGGAACAGCACTGTGGCAGACACAAACTGGGATGTCTCAGACCTTTACTTCATCCTTCTGTACAGTGCAGCGTCTTTCATTCCTTTTATCATATTTTTGACAACATCCATCCTGTTAATCTCCTCTCTGTGGAGACACACCAGGAACATGCAGAACAATGCAACCAGCTTCTGGGACCCCAGTACAGAGGCCCATGTAAGGGCCATTAAAGCTATGATCTCTTGCCTTATTCTCTGTATTTTCAATTTTGTAGCTGTGTCCATACAGACATTACCTACCTGTTTGACTGATAAAACCTGGACACCTGTAATCACTTCCATGGTCATTGTGGCTTATCCTTCAGGGCACTCCTTTATCCTGATTCTAATCAATCCCAAACTCAAGCAGGCATTGGTGAGGATTCTGCATAGCATCAAGTGCCATCTGAAAAGAGGGTTTTTTTAAATCCTATCATAAAACACCAGAGATGTTCCAGTTGTCCTGAAAGGCCAGGAATGGTTTCACACTTGGGGCTTGTTTACACTGCCCCCGCAATTCGGCGGCAGTCGACAGGAGTTACGCAAACTGTGCAGAGTAGTTTGTGTAACTCAGGTCAACTGCATCTGCGCGCTGTTCAGACTGCGCTGAGCCGACGGCAACAGCTTTCCTGTCGGCTCAGCGCTACGCTACTTCAGGGGGTGGACTTACTCAGTCAACTTCTGGATCAATTGAACGGGTCTCACTGACCGCTCAATCGATCGTGAAAGATCGATCTGGCGGTGGCGATTTTGCCGCCGTCCGTCTGAACATAGCCTTGGATTGTCCCGGACACTATGGGAAGGAAGATAAGACACCAGAAATGTGGTTTAACTAGGCCATAACTTTTATTAAGTAATACATCTGGGAACAAATCATCC
>NW_027130689.1:0-17296 GCF_026122565.2 Emydura macquarii macquarii
CTAGACTTCACCTATGGCTTCCCCAGCCAAATCCAAGTTTCCCCCTGTTGTCTGTGCTGCCGCTGCCCTCTGGGATCCTCATCTGATCCGTTTCCTCCCTCATCCTTCCCTTGGGTGATCCCGTCTGCCTCCAGCCCAGTTTTACTCCCTTGATGCCTCACCCAATCTCAGGGCTTCTCTACACACACACTTCATTTGTGGCAAACTGGGGTGTAAACTTAAAATAAATTGCCTTCTATGATGAAATGACTGCCTCTGTGGATGTGGGGGAAGCAGTGTACATGATATATCTTGACTTTAGCAAAGCTTTGAAAGAGTCTCCCACAAAATTCTTGCCAGCAAGTTAAAGAAATATGGGTTGGATCAATGGACTGTAAGGTGGATAGAAAGCTGGCTAGATCACCGAGCTCAACAGGTAGTGAAAAGTGGCTTAATGTCTGGTTGGCAGCAGGTAACAAGTGGAGGGCTCTAGAGGTCAGTGCTGGGTCCGGTTTTGGAGGATGGGATGGATTGCACCCTTATCAAGTTTGTGGATGACACTATGGTGGGGGGAGTAGTAGATATGCTGGAAGGTAGGGATAGGATAAAGAGTGAACTTGATACATTGGAGGATTTGGCCAAAAGAACTTTGATGATGTTCAGCAGGGACAAGAGCAGAATCCTACATTTAGGATGGAAGAATCCCACGCACTGCTAAAGAGTGGGAATCAACTGTTTAGGCAACAGTTCTGCAGAAAAGGACGTGGGGGGTTACAGTGGACAAGAAGCTGGATATGGTTCAGGACTGTGCCTTTATTGCCAAGACGACAAATGGCAGTAGGAGCATTGCCAGCAGATTGAGGAAAGTGATTATTCTCCTCTATTCAGCCCTGGTGATTCCACATTTGGAGTATTCTGTCCAGTTTTGGGCCCGCCACTAGAGGAAGGATGTGGACAAATTGCAGAGAGTCCAGCAGAGGGCAACACAAATGATTAGGTGACTGGAGGACAGGACTTATGAGGAGAGGCTGAAGAAACTAAGCTTGTTTAGTCTGCAAAAGAGAAGAGTGAGGGCGGTTTTGATGGTAGCCTTCAACTATCTGAATGGGGGTTCCAAGGAGGATGGAACTAGACTGTTCTCAGTGGTAGTAGATGAAACAACAAGGAGTAATGGTTTCAAGCTGCAGTGGGGGAGGTCTAAGTTGGATATTAGGAAAAATGTTTTCATTAGGAGGGAGGTGAAGCACTGGAATGGGATACCTAGGAAGGTGATGTAATCTCCATCCTTAGAGGTCTCTTAGGCGTGGCTTGAGAAATCCCTGGCTGGGATGTTTTAGTTGGGATTGGCCCTGCTTTGAACAGGGGATTGGGCTAAATGACCTTCTGAGCTCCCTTCTAACCCTAATATTCTATGATTCCATGATACTATGCTATGCCAGATCTAGTAGGTACCACAGATTTTGTAATTTTTATTGCTGCTTGGTCCAAAATGTTAAAAATAACAATACGGATGGGGGAGTGCTCTCTGCTAACTCTAATTCTGGGGAAGTCGAGGATCAACCCATTTCCTGCTCATCCTACTAGGGTAGGAATGGGGCTCCATAAATGCCTTACCCCTGTGCATCTCCCCAGCTACTCTGTCCAGGTGTCTGGGTCTGGATTTTAGTCTAAGGGTAAACATTTAAGAAGTGCCTCAGTGATTTAGGAGCCTAAGTTTCATTTTCAAATTTGACTGAGGGTCAGATTTTAAAGGACACTCAGACAGCACAGACAGGCAGCTACTGGGATTTTCCAGATCTCCTGGGAGTTTGTCACCAGGTACATTTGAAAATCCCTGTGGGCATCTATCTACTTTTTTAGACTCCTAGACTGTAAGGTCAGAAGGGACCAATATGATCATCTAATCTGACCTCCTGCGCAGAACCTCACCCACACACTCCTGTAATAAACCTTTAACCTATGCCTGAGTTATTAAAGTCCTCAGATCATGGTTTAAAGACTTTAAGGTACAGAGAATCCACCAACAAGTGAGCTGTGCCCCATGCTACAGAGGAAGGCGAAAAACCCCCAAAGCCTTTGCCAATCTGCCCTGGGAGAAAATTCCTTTCTGACCCCAAATATGGTGATCAGTTAAATCCTGGGAATGTGGGCAAGATTCACCAGCAAGACACCCAAGAAATAATTCTCTGTAATAACCCAGAACCCACCCCACCAAATGTCCCATCAGAGGCCATTGGCATATCTAGCACCAGTGGTCAAAGATCAGTCAATTGCCAAACTAGGCTGTCCCATCACACCATCCCCGCTGTAAATGTATCAATGAAACTCAATATCAATATCAATGAATTTATGAATGCACAACTGCCAGGCACTGCCTGCTGTCTCGGGAGGGACTCGCAGAGCACCAGTGGCAATGAACAGGTCACAAGTGTGAGACGTGCTCACCTCTCGCAGTGACTGCAGGGCTATGTGCTCACAGAGGGCTCGGTTCCCATAGCGCTATGGGGCAGCAGCTGCAGCAGTGTGAAGATGGTGTGAAGGGGCCTCACACAACAGCACCAGTGACCTGCCCCCACTGCCACCTCTGAGGTGATTGTTGCCTGTGTGTGGTAGGTGTAACTGCAGCTAGGGCGGCTGGGCCGGTGAGAGAATTGCGATGTATTTGCCTTGGTGCGATACGGCTCAATGGCCATACAAGGTTTGTGTGGGTGCAGGGTGTAAAAGGCACGGAGGGGCCGTGCAGACAGGAGAGGTGGGGGAGAGGGAAAGTGGCAAAGCAGCTGAGCTGATACTGACCGGTAAAGTGGGGCCTTTCCGCACCCAGCCAGTGCTGGTCAGGGGTGGGGGGTCGTTGTGCAGCCAGTGTGTGTGAGCATTGCCCTAGCACAGACTCTGGACAACTTCCCAGCAGCCGTGTCTGGGAGCAGCGCTCTCAGCTGTGGTGCTGAGGTGGGAATTCTGTGTGATATTGTAATGAAGGGCAGGCAGGGCAGTGACTTACCTGACTAAGCATTGCCACCCGCTCAGTGCCAAAAGGTTAACACGCTCTATGGGAGCAGAGCTGAAGACCTGTCACTGAACAGTCTGGGGTGGGATGAATGGGTCGTTACAGGACTGGGTGCAGCCCACCCCATCCATGGAGGATCCAGACAGACAAGGGGACCTCCGGGACTGAACAATCGACATCTTACAACGGGAGACTTCAGCAGGCAGCACCTGTGAACTCAGCAGGGGTCGGCAGGAGGAGGACAGCAGACAGAGCAGTGACAGGAGCCTAGGATAAGAGCTGGCCTTTGCAGAGACACGGGAGCTCACCCAGGACTGAGAGACAAAGGGACAGAGAAGAGAGGAAACCAAGACGGGGGCAGCAGCATGGCTCAGGGGAGCCCTGACTTGGCCAGTGTGGACTGTATCTTAACCTTTGCTTCTTCTCTGTGCTGACCTAAGGACTTCCCAGTGCTGGGTTCCAGCTGACTAACAAATCCTGCTCTGTTTTGAAAAGGCTGCCCAGCGTCACTGTGGATACTGGCTGAGGTGCATTGGTCCCTGATGAGTGTAAAAGTCTCTGAGCAGGAGTCTGTCCTGAGCAGGAGTCCTGTGAAACAGGAGCACTGGAGCCCAGGGGCTCTGTGTCGGAGGCATTGAGACTGCCTGACCTACCCTTAAGGAACAGTCAGACCCCTGGGGGCTCTGGCCCACTGAAATGGTTCTTCCACGGGACTGTTTAAAAGCTGGGGCATAGCACAGCTCCTGTAGCTCTGTGACATCTGCCAAGGCCCAGCCCTGGTGCCCATGTGTGACAGAGACCCAACATGAAGGACACACACTGATCATTCATGCATGAACTTTAAAGTGCTGAGGAATCTTTTCCTTTAGTGGAAATGTCTCTGTAACTTCAGGACAGTGAGTCTTTACTTCTTAGGTAAGTAATTTTCAATACTACACGTGAGGGGTCACTCAACTTATGTGCTCATCAGTTGCTTTGGCTCCAAGTTGAGTTACATCCCTTGAAAGGAGGTGCACTGGTGTGGGACGAATGGAGCGAGGGTTTCTCAGACAGGTAGGTTTCCACTTTGTGTTTATTCACCATTTGCCTTGCGAACTGCTTGTGCTTAATTCCAAATACCAAATCGGTCCAGATCCTGCTCCAAAATGAGCTTCGCCCGGGGCGCTGACAGCAGAACCACATCCCACCTGTTTACAGACAACCCCAGGATCTTCCATGTCCCAGCCAAGATGATGAGAATGTTGATGTTTCACAATGAAACACTCAAAATCCAGGAGAGAATTACGATTAAACACTGCCCTTAGCTCCCATAGCCAGAGCAAGCTGCTAAAACTCTTGGAATTATGGGGAAATATTCTACTTCCTTATGCTGTTTTCAGGGCAGTATATTATTACTACTGAATGTTAAGAAAAGAGGAATTAAAACTAAAACTTAGGAGTCTGTAGTTGTAATGTTAACTATTGAGTCACAACAAATGCCTCCATAACATGGTATTGCTGTGCTGTGTGGGGCTGAGGTATGTTCCGGCTGAGCCCTGTATGCTGAGCCAGATCTACAGGGCATCAGAGAGTTTGAAAATGTCTATTATTATGACAGTAAGAGAACAGACCAGGGAGTGCCCTGGGTTAAATCTAATTCTGGCCAAGCTGGGAGAATCCACCCATTCCTTGGTCACCCCATGAGGGTGGGAAATGGGCTACATAAAATGCCCCCACATATCTATACAGCTGTGGCTGGGTGTCTAGGTCTGGATTTTAGGGTCAGGGTAACATTTTCAAAAGTGCCTCAGTGACTTAGGAGCCCACGTGACATTTTCAAAAATGACTCAGAACATTTTTCAAAGGGCCTGCAGGTGCCTGGAAATGCAGACAGGGGCTTGGTGGGATTTTCCCAAACTCCTGGGGTTTCATACCAGGCACATTTGTAAATCCCACTGGGCGCCTGTCTACAGTTTTAGACACCTCAACATCTTGAAAAAATCTGGCCCTTAGTGATAGTCTCAATGAAAGTCAGTGCAGTTTGGGCACCAAACTCCTGTTGGCTTCTTTGGAAATCCCATGGTACATTTATATACAGTTTTGCAAACAAAAGTTAATGGTTATACACAGACACATGATTTACAAGCAGGCAAGTTCACTTATTAAGTGAGTCTCATTAATTTTTCTAGGGCAATGGTGAAGTTTCCCAAATATTTTTTCCCCAACTTGACAACTGGCAACTGCAGCCACAGACCCTGTAGGGCAGGTGACACCAGCACTACTAAGTGTCCTGACAAACAACTGCATCCCTAGGAAACCTTCAGCCCTGTACAGCAGGCAAGCTCCAGGCCGCATCAGAGATCCCTCCCTCATGAGCCTCAACCCCAAGCTATGGGTCCCGCAGCTGGGACCTACTCAGAGGAAAAGGGAAAGGAAAGACGTGGCATTGAAACTACTGGAAATGCGATAATGAAAATGTTTCACAGTTACACGGGGGATCCTCAGTGGCCAGTGACATGAATAGTAATAATTACAGCTCAGTAACGACAGGACTTGCTCTGGTTTCTGTTAGTTTCTCACAGGCACACGAAGTCCTCTGGGTTCAAGCGTTCTTGTCTCAGGAAATTTGCCTTTCAGGACTGAGTTGGCTGATTCTTACCTGAGCAGGTCACTCCAGCATCCAAGCTATGATAGCAGTTATGCACACCCCATCCCGGGTTCCCGCAGTCCCAGAGATCAGGCTCGGTACCACGACAGTCAACGTCATCCAGCCAAATCTCTCCAGATCCTGCTCCAAAATGAGCTTCACCAGGGGCACTGACAGCAGATCCACATCCCAACTGCTTACAGACAACCTCAGCATCTTCCATGTCCCATTCATCACTGCACACCGTCCCCCACCGATCCTCGTGTTTAACCTCCACTCTCCCGGCACAGGGGCTGCCTCCATCCGCCAGCCGCAGCTCGTCAGCACCTGCAAAGAGACACGGAGCAGGGTCAGAGCGAGCAGGGAGCCCCTCCCCAGCCTTGTCACAGCAGAGTCCGCGCCCGGCAGCAGGGATCCGCGCCCAGAGCCATGAGACGGGCATGTGCCCAGAGCTGCCTCGTGGAGCCACCTCCTCACCTCTCAGGGCCTCACACGGGCTGTCAGTGCTGCAGCGCTCGCCATTTTATCGCCACGCTGGCGATTTGGGGTTTTCACCTGTCTCGTGATAACAGGATGGAAGGCGCCAAGTCACCGAGTTTCCCTGAGTCCAAATGGCGCCAGCTCCTGTCACTGTCAGTGGGGCTGGACCTGGTGAGATGCCGCCATCTCCTGACAGTCTGTCAGTCTGTCCACCCTGAGCAAAGATGGCTGCCAGCTCCCACTGTTTGCAATGGGACTGAAGCCCACAGGGAACATGGCTGCCCCTGGGTGGCTCAGGGGGCTGGACAGGTCCCAGGGACTGAGAGGGGCAGCAGAGACCCTGTGAAAGGAGGGTGGGAGTGAGGGGAGCAGGGCACGGGGGGGCAGGAGGCAGATTCAGGGGTTACAAGGGAATGGGGTGCAGGTGGTGTTTGGTCAGGAGAGAGGGGAGGGAAGAGAAGTGTGGGGGGACTGGGGGGGGCAGGAGGAAGGGATGGGGAAGGGGCTGGAAAGGGTGTTAGGAGGAAGGAAGAGGACGGAGTCTACTGTGGGCGGTCAAGAGGCAGGGGAGGGGAGGAGGGTCTAGATGAGAAGGAAGGCAAAGGGAGTGGGGGCAGGGAGGTGGGGGTCTGGAGCAGAGGGGCATGAGGGAGTAGTGGGGAGGGAATGGGGTCTGGAGTGGGGGCAGGAGGGAGAGTAGAGAGGAGAGGAATAGGGGGTTTGGAGCAGGGAGGGAGGGGTTCTAGCGTGTGGGGTGTGCTTCCCAGTCTCATGCAGAGAAGTTGTGGGGTGGGGTGGGGTGGGGTGGCGGGAGCCAGGGAAGGCTAAACCAATCCCAGCGTGTTACGGTGACATGACAGCTGAGGTGAATGGTTGATGTCAGTGTGAAGGTCTCCGATATCTCGGTCTGTAAGTCACCCCTGAACAGTAACAAAAATCCTGTGTGCGAGCGTGAACCAGGCTGCGTTAATGAGCTCAGTGGGTCCCAAACTATTTCCCAGCCAGGGGAAATGACTCAGGCGTGAAGACAGTGCCAGGCGATGGACGACAGATCCCCCATCACAGGGGTAAGGGGACGGTAAGCAGAGTCTCCAGCTGGGCAGCTGGGGGAGTCGTGTAGTTTGGGAGCCTTAAAGGTCACGTTTTCAGCCTCCAATTCTCACCCCTCTCTGGCAGAGGGGTAGAGGGCTTGAAAGAGTCCAAAGACAAACTGACTAACAGACTGGATGGATTTTATAATACCATGATTTTTTATTTGGGGAGCATTGGCCTATCCTTGATATTTTCTCATTTCTTTGCTTGGATCCCCCCATAATTTTACAAATTTCTTTGTCTGCACAGTTTAAATAGGTCAATACTGTGATGGTCTTCTGGCAAAGACTGATGTGGCCTCAATTCAGGGCTCATGGAGGAGGATTTGGGCATTGGGAAAAAGGGAAAAGTAGCTACATGGTGATATCATAGAAGATTATGGTTAGAAGGGACCTCAGAGCTCATCTAGTCCAACACCCTGTTCAAAGCAGAACCAACCCCAGATAAATCATCCCAGCCAGCCTTTATCAATCCTTAAAAACTCTAAAGATGGAGATTCCACCACCTCCCTGGTAACCCATTCCAGTGCTTCATCACCTTCCTAGTGAAAAAGCTTTTCCTAATATCAGACCTAGATCTCCCCCACTGCAACTTGAGACCATTGTGCCTTGTTCTTTCATCTACTACCACTGAGAACAGCTTAGTTCCATCCTCCCTGGACCCCCATTTCAGGCAGTTAAAGGCTGCTATCCAATCCCCCCTCACTCTTTTGTACAGACTAAACAAACCCAGTTCCCCCAGCCTTTCCTCATAAGTCATGTTCTCCATCCCCCTAATTATTTTTGTTGCCCTCTGTGGGACTCTTTCCAATTTTTCCACATCCTATATAGGGGAGCCCAGAATTGGGCACAGTACTCCAAAGGCGGCCTCACCAGTGCCATATAGAGGGGAATAAACCCTCTGTACTTGTCCTTCTTGAACCTCATCAGATTTCTTTTGTCCCAATCCTCCAATTTGTCTAGGTCCCTCTGTATCCTATCCCTACCTTTCAGGATATCTACCACTCCCCCTAGCTTAGTATCATCTGCAAACTTGCTGAGGGTGCAATCTACCCATCCTCCAGATCATTAATGAATATGTTGAGCAAAACTCGCCCCAGCTCTGACCCCTGGAGCACTCAGCTTCTGACCAGCTGCCAGCAAGACATGGAGCCATTGATCACTACCTGTTGAGCCCGATGATCTAGCCAGCTCTCTATCCATTTTATAATCCATTCATCCAATCTATATTTCTTTAACTTGCTGATAAGAATACTGTGGGAGACTGTATCAAAAGCTTTGTCACTAGGTTGCCTCCCCTATTCTGTAAGGGGCCCATATTTTCCCTGATCTTCTTCTTGTTGCTTACATATCTGTTGAAACCCTTCTTGTTACCCTTCTCGTCTCCTGCTAGCTGCAAATCCAATTGTTCTTCTGCGTCCCTCATTTCACTCCTGCATGCTCGAGCAGTATTTTTATAGTCCTCCCTGGTCATCTGCCCAAACGTCCACTTCCTGTCACCTTCCATTCTGTGTTTAAGCTTCCTTTTTGTGCTTCCCCTACGCTGTATAATCCCCTGCCTCACTGTGTCTGTGTCATGTGAAGCAAAGTCAAATTTGCCATAGAAAATAAAAAATATTCAGGGAATGAAACACATTGGCTAATAAATCCAACAAACATACATTCAAACAGAACATGGGCTGGACGTCACTACATGACACTATCCCACAAATAACTGCACAGTAATTTATACCTCACACGGCATCAGTTGTCCATCTCCTGCAATGTCAAGCTGATCACCAGGAGTCACCACAGAATTCTCTGCTTTTCGGTCATGTACAGCTGTACCTGGGCTCTAATCCCAGCATGTTATATTCGAACTGCTTGGGAATTTGAAATGTAAACTCCAGGTAATTTACTAGATAGTTGGTTTGCTGAGGAATTTCTGGGTGTTAGACCCCTACTCAGTGCACCGTTACTGAGCTGTCTGTGCAATATACATTAGGGCAGGTTTTTCTCTAAGACAATAATTTAGACTAATTTCTGATTATCAGCTTTAGCTTCAGTTTCTCAGGCTGGCGCAGCAGCACACGAGGTTCCCATGAACCAGCTACAGCTGTGCAGTTCATTCCCCTGCCCTGCCAGACACCTGGGTTGTTCTCCTGCCGTTAACACCAGCCCAACAGGTTCCAATCTCTGCATTATTTAAGTCAGATCCGGGACCCTCTTTAGTTCTAAGCCAATTTTGAATCAGTTTTGGAATCTTTGGGTCAGATTCACTCCCTGAGTTGCACCCGCACGTGCTGCCGTAACCCAGGGTCTGGATCCCCCCACTGGTGTTAAGTCTCCCAAAGCTGGGACACAGCATGGCAAAGAGCCTGCAACCCCTCTATGCTGGGGGAATGAGAGCAGCCCTGAAACTGGGCAGGGGCAGTTTGGAGGGAATGAAACCAATGTGGCCGTGAGATGCCCTGATACAGCACCTCTGCCGTGCAGCTTGTGCTGGTCGGGTTTCTCTAGGCTCCAGCTAGGATTCAAAGCTTCTCTGCTCCCACAGAAACCCTGGGGCAGGGAGGCAGGGCTCCTTCGGGGTAAATCTTCCTGCGGGCACAACTTCCAGTACCCTCGTGAGCACAGGGCATTGCACACTGCACACCAACACACACACACAGACACACAGACACACACACACACGTGTACACCCCACTCTGTGTGGGAGGAAACAGCTCTGGGCTCATTTGGGTCAACTCCTGCTCACCTCACACATGCAAAACTTCCACTGACTGCAGTGAGTGACTGGGGGAGTGAGGAGCCAGGACTTGGCCCTTGGAGCTGTTGGGTTTGGACCAAACAGACATTTCTGTTGGATCCCAAATTACAGATTTATTTATTTGGAGTTAAAATACTAAAGCGAGGCCTAGCCAAGGCTCTAGGCACCCAGACAGCATTGACAGCACATGCAAATCCCAGCAGCATCCACCATATCAACAAGAACTCAACCAGCCGGACACCTACAGAAACTCCTTCCCACCCCTCTCTCGTTATGTCAGGCACAGCCTGGGACCTACCCAAATGCCCCATCAAAAAGCTGCGTTTTTCAGTGTGCCAGGAAGTCATCAAATCTGGGCTGTTTTGGCCCAAAAAGAAGAGCAAGTTGCAGAGCCCTGGAGCCCTCGCAGAGAGCACCCAGCCAGGCACCCACCCCTCTCCTTCATAAAAGGGGAACCAGCTCAGGCACCCTGCTGAAAGCAGCTGTGGCAGTACGGCACAGGGGGAG
Source organism: Emydura macquarii macquarii (assembly GCF_026122565.2). Taxonomy (NCBI): domain Eukaryota; kingdom Metazoa; phylum Chordata; order Testudines; family Chelidae; genus Emydura; species Emydura macquarii. The sequence continues at coordinate 10,440 of NW_027130689.1, forward strand.
AGGTGATCCCTCAGGGAGGTCGGTCCCAGGCCTTTTAGGACTTTATAAATCATAACCAACATCTTAACCTGCACCCAGAGATGGGCAGCGGGTGCAGATCCCACATCTCTGCTGTAACACGCTCCCAGCCAGATGTCCTGCTCAGTAAGTGAGCCTCTGTGTTCTGCACCAGTTTGGTCTCTGAATGGTTTACGGTGCAGCCCCATGCAGAGGTCACTGCAATATCCTAACCTCCAGGTAACAGAAGCCTGGGGAACAGTGGCAAAGTCTGCATCTGACAGGAAAGGTCACAAACTCCTAGTCAGACAGAGACGGTCAAAAGCTGACTGTAAAAGTTACCGTCCTAGTTCCCGTTAACCCAGCTCCCCATCTGAACTAAAGAGCAGACTTACCTGCTGTGTCCTGACTTGTGAGGAGAAGAAGCCACAGCACCGCAGTGCAGAGATGTCCCTTCATTGCCAGCCTGACGTGCTGTCCCCTCCTCTCACTACACTGGCTGCACCTGAACACCCGGCCAGGGCTCCTCTGTATCTGACAAGTGATAACAAAGCCACGGAAGGGAAATATATAGATTCAGAGGCTGGCACCAGCTGCCAGAAGGAACCAATAGCAAACCCACCTGCCTTTTTAGTTATTATCAGTGGTTTTATCTGAGAATTTCTGCAGCTAAAACATCCAATAAAACTTAAAAGCAACAAACATCACCATATATGAGTGATGAACCCCCTCCTGACGTCAGGTTTACCACAGCCTCAGAGCATCGTGTAACCCCCCCCATCTCTGGTGCGGGAGAGAAAAGTTCTGTACAAACTGTGTCTGTGCTGTGTCTCACCCGATAGATTCTATAGTGTATTAAACATGAATTGAGAGACATTAGAGGCTGGTAATTTCATAAACTAATGAAGAAATCCCCGTGCCACAGGTGATCATTACCAGACCAACTCCCGGTGTAGGGCACGGCCTATTGTAGACAAGGACACGTCACTAGAACTAGGTTGTGCCACTCAGATCAGCTGTTGTAGAAAAGGAATTACCCCAGCGCCATCTGTAACACTGATAGTTCTTAGTGCTCTCTGCACTGTCCATGGCCATGTGTGATAGCTGTCGTCTTTGAGGTTTCCTGCCTGGACCGTGGTCATTAGTATTAGAAAGAGAGCTTAGGACTTCCTGAGTAGGCCATGACTCTCTCTTGCAGTAGCAGGCTGTCCTGCACACACCAGGCCCATCAGCGCTGTCAGGATGAGGAAGTCTTCTTGGAAACAAATGTACTTCATGTGAATGAGACAATAAATGAGCAGGCGCAAGGCAAGGGGCATTTAGAACAGAATCACAACTGGCTAACACCACACTTACCTCAGGCTGTTCTCTAAAGAGAATTGTTGCAAATACTTGGATTAAGGGAAATATTTTTAATTCTTTACCTTTGCATTTTCTCCCATACTGCCCTTCCTGTATGCTTGCAGTGTCTACCTGATCCTCCTTCAACTCCGTCCTTCACACTCAGTTCAGTTGTGATTCTGGGAAATGTCTCAACAAAGAATGGCTTGACAGGTGATTGGGTGTGGATGTGCCTCTTCCTTCCCTCTCCTTATTTTTACCCTCCTCCCTGCCCCAGTCCTACCATTCCCCCTCACTCTGCTTTCCCCTATTTAAAAAACAATAACAAAAAAGCAGGAAATGGACCCAATTATCACCATGTTACTTTGTTTCTATGTTTTTTCTCCCATCTTCAATCCTGGATGTTCTTGAGGAAGCCTGACAGTAAACTTTCTGGAGCTGGGAGTGTGTCTGTATCTGTGACCTGAATGGGCCTTTGCTGTATTACCCGGAGTCTTAAAAAGAAGAAAGAAGCGAGCTGCACCAGTTAAAAGGCTAAACCAAACTAGCTTAGAATGGAAGTGAAGGCAGCAATACAAATTATATATATATGTAAACCTTCTGCCAGACGAAGGGGGAGGAAAAATTACTGGTAGAAATATATGTCAGTGGTGGATTTTAATATTACTCTGGCCCTGTGGCCCCCTAAGGCAAAGGGACAGCCGTGACCCTTCAGCTACTAGGAATAGAGGAACCTGCAGTATCAGCCCAGGTCAGGACTGTCACTGTTGTTACCTTTCCATATGTCTTGTCATTGTGTGGCAGAAGAATAACAGAGGAGGCTAAAAAGAGTTGAGAGGGGCTGATTGTTTTGCCCCAAAACTGGTGGAGAGGCCAACTTGAGTGGTGGAGAATGCAGGCAGGGTGGGCGAGCAAGCAGTCTACCAATTGCTCCGACCCCTCAGGCAGGGCGGGCAGGCAAGCAGTGTCCTCAAGTCAGGAGTGCAGGGGACGGTATTCACTCTCGGGGTGGCAAGGAGAAGAGGGAGGGGAGGAGGCATTGCCACTAAGTCGGCGGGGCTCCTGCTGCAACACGCCGATGGGGCTTGCCCCTGTCTCAGCCACGGCTATGGCTGTCCCTGGGCCACTTCCTCCCCATATCCGCAGGTACCTGTATCTGTGGGATCCTCAGTGTCACTGGGGTAGACCACCCACGGCAGGCTCGCCAGCCCCTCGGCGTCCACAGGCAGCAAGGCGGGAAGCTCCTCTGTGAGGGGCAGCTCCTCCAGGGCTCGGGGGATGGCTCGGCCTCAGGCAGCTCTTCCAGGTTAGGTCTGGCCTTGGGGGGGATCTCCCAGCGCTCCGGCTCAGGGGGCTCAGTCCACTCACTAGGGCCTACAGGCTTGGCCCAGTCCTGGGGGCCTGTAGGCCTTGGCCAGTCTAGGTTGCCCGAGGGCCCTATACAATCCCTAGCGGGTGGTCGCTTGGGCCACTCAAGGGGTCTTTGACCTGGAGGGCACTCACTTGTGGCAGCAGCCCGGTCCGGGCCTTGGCTGGAGACACACATCTGCCTCCAGCAGCAGCTTCTTCATCGCTGAGTTGTGGGGCCTGCTTCTTATAGTCTCAGCCTTGGCCGAGTCTCCGCCCCTCTGGTGCTGGATTGGTTGTCCGGCAGGACCTATCCCTAGCCAGCCTCCCGGTTGCCGGGTAGACTGGGCGGGAAGGGCACGACAGGGTTCTCAGGCAGCTGCAAGGACCTGACTGGTTGGTAAGAGCTCCTCTCGCTGGCGGGGTGTCCTGCTCCAGCTCCTGGCACTGCTGCTGGGCTGGAGGAGTGATGAGGAGGGAGATGTGGGGAACTGGGGGACATGGCTCTGCCCTCTGCGAGGTTGGGGGTGGGGGGTCTCAGCTCGCTCACCTCTCCGGAAGCTGGGATGTGTGCACCCTCGTGGGAGGTGGTTCCCCCAGTCCCTGCCTGCACAGGCTGTTGTTCTTGTGCTCTGAGGGTCACGCTGGAGATGTCTGCAGCCGGTGGGTGATTTCTAAGGGGTTCCATGGGTGGCACCCCAGGAGGGGCACAGACTGGCTGTTTTGTCCTGGTGGGAAGGCCCACCTGGGTGTATCCAGGCGGGGAGCACTTGTCAGCCAGCGAGCATCAAGGAATCCTGGGCGAGGTGGGCCCCGGAACCCCAGCCATCCGTAGAGTTGCTGTTACTGCTAGGAAAGATGGAGGCGCACACGGGACGTGGGTCACAGACGGGTGGGGGAGCGGGGCAGAAAACATTTGGAAACCTCTGGGCTAGCAAGTGTCCAGGATCCATTTTCTGACAACCTGTTTGGGGATGGACTAGAGAAGAAGATGGAGAGGGAGCAGCACAGAGACAGGGATCGGATCCACAGCCCGGGAAAGATCAGATCTCCCAGTGCCCACCATCTTTCTTATTACCATGGGGGAAAGTGTAGCATAACAGGGAGGCATTATTCTGTTGTGACCAATAAAATTATTGCTATGGAGGATATTGCATGCAACAGGATGGGGTTGGCTTTGGCTGACGTCAGTTGCTGTTTACTTCCCCTCCCCCCACGTGTGACCAAGATGGATTCCAAGCAGGGGGCGGGAAATGTAAACATACAGCTAGTGACTCTGTCTAACGACCCTTGCAGTTATTCCTTGTGCAGAAATGTTAAACGGGTAAAGGCCCAGCAAGTGTGAGTGCGTCTCTTCACAAGTACTGCTCTCTTTGGTAACACAGTCACTCTGCTGTAATGACACAGATTTATCCCTTGACTAACAGGAAAACATGGTCCCAGATGCAGGGAATTGTGAGCCTAGGTCTGAATGAAGAGGTATAGGCCCTTCTAGACCTCAGTGCTTGTCCTTTGTATTCTGTGCATTCACATCGCAATGTCCTGGCTGAGTGGGAAGGGAGAATCTGCTCTGCTGTGAGCAGGCCTCTGCATCCTAGTCCATCTTGTGGTGATGTTTGTTCTAATTTTCACCCACTGGTGGATGATTTCTAAGGGGTTCCAGATCGCCCTGCTGCAGGGAGCTTTTAGATCTGTTGGCTCAAGAAGCCTGGAGTTGTAAGCTAAGGAACTGCTCCTTTTGTTCTCAACACCTCCTGCGTTCGGAGTAGCAGGACTTTGCACAACTTGTGTTTGCTATCCTTGCCCTGTCTGAGGACCAGGGCCCCTAGACTGTCTACTGCCCTGCCCTGCCTCATAGACAGCTCATGGCCCTGCCCTGTCTGAGGGCTGGAGTTCCCCTAAAGTTGCAAAGTGCTTGGCCCCACCAAAAGGATCAAGGCCTTATCACTTAACTGGCTAATCCAGTTACTAGACTGTGATCATGGTGATGTGAGGAGGCAGTATGGCCTACCTCTAAGCCAGTGGGGGAGGGATGACTGCCACCGCACTACACTTAATGGCAAATGCAGGCAGTGACCATACCCTTGCAATATGGGGTCCAGAGCAAGTCACGCCAACCATCCTGGCCACGAAGATGGAAATGGACAAGCTCATCAAATACCTGCCTGAGAGCCAACAACAGCAATAGACAACCCACTTACAGCAGCAGCAGCAACTGGTGCAACAACTTAGGGCCCAACAATAGCAGCCCCTTGGGGAGTTGGGAGCCCATCATTGTGACCAGCAGCAACAGTGCCTACAGCAGCAAGCAACCCTGCTGCCCAGCCCTAGCGGGACCTGGCCATTGGGGGTGACTGGCCCCTCTGCTCCTGCCATAGTGGTATGCCTGGCCAAGATGGGGCCCAAATATGACCCAGAAGCCTTCCTCCTGACTTATGAATGAGTCTCGTCCGTTGCTGGGTGGCTGTCTGAACCGTGGGCCAACCTCCTAGCTCTGTACCTGACTGGGGTAGCTCAGACTGCCTACCTAGAGCTTCCAAACAATGAGACCCAGGACTATGGGAGAGTGAAGATAGCCATCTTGGATGCCCTCGACATCACCCCAGAGAGCCTCCAGCGACGGTTCTGGGGAAAGATCTAACCCCTAGGCACCCAACACGGGTTCTGGACCAGAAATTAAGCAATGCCTATTAGCAGTGGCTGCAGCCCAAGCAGTGGACCACAAGCAGATTGTACTCGAATAGTTTGTGTACATCCTCCCACCCTGAGGGAAGGCCTCGGTCCTTTGGCACCAGCTGATTATGCTGAGTGTGGCTGTCACCTTAATGGAGGACTTTCTGGCTGTAGAGACCCCTGTCAGACCAAGGGCCCAGGCTCAGACGCCAGGATTGAGCATCTTGGGCCCTGAGAAGAAGTCCAAGCCCAAGGCTGAAGTGCGACCCGGTCCCTGAGGACACGATGTCAAGCAGGGCAGGTTGCTGTCTTCATGACCACCCAGTTACCCAGCTCAGGCAGCAACGTGTTGTGATGGATTCTCCTAGGGTATAAACTGGAGCTGGGGCACAGAATTCGCCAACCTAGGCAGTCCCTACAATGCTTTGCTAGTGAGAAACAGAAAACCCCTCCAGGTGCCATTATCACTCAGCACAACAGCATGTGAAGCCACACTCCCAGCTAGATTGCATGAAAGCTCCCAAAGCCACTCATGAATCTTACAGAGAAAGGCACCAGCCAGTTCACCCCAGCTCTCTGCCTTGCATTCCGAAGTTGCACCATCCTGCCCTGGTCAGAAGCCTGACAAGTATATGTTTGTTATTCAGTTTGCCTCTCCCTCAGTGTGGAGAGGACATACATAAGCCTTTGTTAACTGAGCTCAGATTTTCCAAACACTTCAGCTGAAACATACTGCTTTAGTTAAAATACAAAACAGATTGCTTAACTACAGAAAGGTGGATTTTAAGCGAGGATAAGTGGTAGGCATAAGAGATCAGAGATAGGTACCAAAGAAAATAAAGATAAGTGCACAATCTAAATCTGAAACTGTCTACCACTAGGCAGTACCTAGATTAAGCAGTTTTTCTGACCCCACTGGATGTTAAAGCTCTTTCATACAAAAGCTTCTTCCTGAAGCTTGGGGATCAGTCTTCTGTTGAAGTCTTTGTTTCTCAGTGCTCTCGCTGCTTCCAATGTAGGTGAGGGAGGAGAAAGGTCCTGGCATACAGCCACTGTCCCCCATTTTATATCTATGTCCATGTACTTGGAAGACACTAGTCCGGACATGTCCAGGTTGGCTCTGTTGATCACAAGGGTGCTCAATCCTCCTTGGTGTCTTCTCATGCGAGTGACTCACAGAGTTAAGCAATCTCCATTGTATACTCTTGTGTAACTGTCATTGTACTGTAAATCCTTTGTATACCATTACAGGTTCCCTGATGGATAGTAGCCACTTAACGCTCTCCTGGGCAGGGTCACTGCCCTTGTAAAAGAGATTCTTAAATTTACAGCATATTTATTTTAACAACTATATAGCAAAACCTCACAACTTGATACACATTCATGATACACATATTTTGACAGCACAATCGGTTTTAGAAAATTAAGACTTTTCATTAGATATCTTATACGGCATGCTTATTATGAACTATTACTACCATACAGGAACGATGAATATG
>NW_027130690.1:0-1726 GCF_026122565.2 Emydura macquarii macquarii
TGCTGAGGGGCCCTCTCTCAGGGTTAGAACAGGGCCTAGGACTCCGGGGTTCTGCTGTCTGGTAGACTCTGGGGAGGCATCTGCACTGCAGCTGGAAGGTTTCATTCCCAGCATGGGTCGACGGACATGTGGTAGCACTCTTGTGTGGCCATGGCAGCTTGGACTGGCCTCCCCAAGTCCATCCCTAGGATCTCCATCCCGAGCTGCTGCCCACGCCGCCACGGCCCTGCTGTTCTCAGCGCAGGAGCTCGACCAGAGCTAGTGCATGGGTATCTACCTGAGCAGGGAATTGCACCTCCCAGCTGCCATGTAGCGGGCAAGTCGCATCCTGTCTCTGAGTCTCGGGAGGGCTTTGGGGGATGTGAAACAGAGGTGATCATGCTTGGCTTTCTAAAGAGCTCTGAGATCTTCTGCCCTGAAATCCCAGCCCTGGTGCTGTAAAAGGCACATAAAAGTTCCTTAAATTACTTTTTAAAATCCCACCCTTAAGTGTTGTTACATCTAGTGTTACATTTCCAGTAACTTAGATTAGCGCAAGGGCTGCCTTTAACCACAGAGCCCTGGAGATTTCTGCTCTCTGCCTAATGCCCTGCAAGGACGCACTTAGATTGAATTAGATGAAGAGTGTAGAAAGCCCTGGGTTTTAGGGATTAGTGTAGGGCCCAGAAGGGTATCTCAGGCACAGGAGAAGGAAACAAAAGGGGTGGGGGTGACAAGATGAAGCTGGCCAGACCTATGCAAAGCCTTGCAGATGAGGCCAAGGAGTTTGAATGGGACATGGAAGGAACTGCAGTGCTAGAGGAGGGGATGAGAGAAATGGAAGAGAGAGATGGATTCGGATGTCACACTTTGGATAGACTAGCGGGATGCAAGGTGCGAGTTGGGGTGGCCAAAGAGATGGAGGTTGCAATAGGCTCATCTGTTGGGCACGAAGTCTCCTCTGCTTTGTGCTTTAGTCCTTTACACCTGGGTATGGTGAGTCTAAAAACTAGAGCTGGCAGAACAGAAGCTACTTCCGGCAAGATTTTTCCAGAGAAAACTAAGCAGGTTTGATTTGGCTTGAAAACTTTTTCATGGGATTGTTGTCTAAATATTTTTGTCCTGCTAGAAGAAGTGGGGAGAGAGGAGGGAACCCTCCCCCACAATTTTTTTCCCTGGATGCGGGATACAACAGCCACTTTGTTCAGAGTTAAATGCAGATTGTCCAGAGGAGAAGTGCACCCTGTATTCTAGTATTTATTTAGACCGGGAAATGCATAAACAGATCCTTACTGGTTCTGTTAAAAGTGTAGGGTAGGCAGCACCTGTTACTTCTCTTTCAACTAACTAAACTTATGGAAAAACAAGTGGAAAAATGGTGGTTAGAAAACTGCTGTGGCTGCTGTAGGGTCCAGTCGAATCCGCAGGGGCAACTAGATTGGTGCAATATCACCAGAGTTGGGACTTGTCCAAACACACTAATAAACCCTCTGCCTAAGAAAAATGCCTGGGGCTCTTCCATAACTGCATGTGATTAGAGCTTCTGGTTTTGCATCTTTGCTTCAGGGTTTGTGCGCTTGGGTGTCTTAATTCACGCTGACTTTTTGCACGCGAGTGTGTGCGTATTAGACGGTCTGCAATAATTCCAGGTACACTGTAAACTGTTGTCTGCCTCAATATTAATCTGCATGTCTATACGGCAGGGACTTGGTATGGCGTAAGTGCACAGCATTCTGGACAGGTAGCG